>NW_008607775.1:6157-13750 GCF_000691845.1 Merops nubicus
AGTTACCTCCTCACTTAGTTGCTTTTTGTCATGCTTTTTTTTTCTGACTCACCACAAGAAGAAGAAAGAGACGTGCAGGTTTGGTAAGTGCTGTCCACTAGAACCAGTAAAGCACAGTCCACTGACAACTGGAGCGAGTGTCAGCCTGGAGAGGAAGCAAACACTAGTGGTTGATAACAGCATAGAAAGTATTGCTTTTTGTTTGCACACACGTTTTAAATAAACTGCTGTTCACGGTGGCCAGGATTTCATAGCCTCTTGCTGAACCCCAGACGGGGAACACATTCTTTCTTTCCACAGCACCGAGCAGATTCTAAACCACAAATGATCTGCACGCATCCGCATTTCAGTGTGCCTCATACAAGACACTTTAAGAAGGAGCTGGTCTTCAGAAGCTAGTGCTTAGGTCATTTAATTGCTGGTCCTGGCATACTGGTTGTAGTAGTGCAACCCAGATTTGCGTTGTAAGACATTACTGATCATTTTCGCACATGAAAAAACAAGCCTGCAGCTTGCTAGCAGTTACTTTAGACACAAATAAATAGGAAAGGATCCTAATTGTACTGGGGGCTCATCCTAGGCCATTTACTTTTTGCCTCAGCTGAGAGAAAAACAGTTACATGAAAACCTTTCTAGCCCTTTTTTAGATAACTTCAGCCTTCACACAGCACAGTAAATTAGCTGTAGCAGATTTCTAGGTATATATTTAGTAACATCTCTGTGTTCCAGTTTTCTGCTGGAGTTGACCTCTCTTCTTCCCAAGCCCTTCTTGGGAGTCAGCTTTTTGCATAGCACTCATCCAAACTCTCTCCCAGAGCTTTAAAAGAACTACCAAAACATTTCCTAACTCAGTATCATCATACCTCAGGGCAAGCTGGCCCCATCATTTCATCACATGATAAAAAACAGGCCTCCAATTAAATTATGACTTCAGGACAGCAACAAAAGTTTTCTGTGAGTTTAGAGTTCAATAGTTATATAATGGTTGGACTTGATGATCTTAAAGGTCTTTTCCAACAAAAGTGATTCTATGATTCTACATCTATATTAAACCTCTTACAGCTCTTTCAAGTAATTCTGTGAGATCTCTGAATTTTCTGTATTCTTGTGTTTTTCTTCAAGATTTCAGACTCAGGGCAGTGGGAAACCAATATTGCCCATCTCAAGTCTTGCTTTTTTTTTCATGCCACTGTAATAAAATTTCAGTTAAAAAACAAGAGGCATTTTATTTCATTTAATTTTATTCTCCACCATGTGGATCAATTAGTAATTGAATACTACAGATGCAACTATGCAGTGATGACTCAGCTGTGGAATTTGAGATAAATGTCAGTAACAGTTTGTAGTGTATTATGTGGGCTTAGCTTTGCCTAATTCCATTAGAAACAATAGGGCAGAAAGCCTTATCCTAAATTCTGAAAAAAACCCCAAATCCAACTATAGCCATCTCAAAGCCATTTGTGGAATATTAATTTTACTTAAAAAAAAAAAAAAAGGAAAACAAACATAATTACAAGTGATGTTTATTTTATCAGATAACAGGAATTATGCCATCTGACCTTCAAAGGGTCCTGCAGGAACTGACCAAGGACTGTTATCAGCTAGTGCTGATCCTAACTCCTTATGCCAGATTTCCCTTTGCACTGAGCTTTCCAGTGCACCAGCTTTGCAGCTCTTCAGAAGGTCTTAGCACCCTCAGTCTTATATAACAGAGGATTGACTGTAGGGCCACCATTTCTAAAAACCGTAACTCAGACAAAACTAAAATATGAAGGGCAAATGTTTGCTTTATATTCACTTTATGAATACTGCATACAAAGTATTAAAAAAACCTGGACAAATGCTAGTAATACCAGTCCCTAATTCTTAGCTCTCTGCTGGAAAACACCAAGCAGGGCATGGGGTTGTGTTGTTTGGAGTGTTTTTTGATTTTTTGTTTTGTTTTGTTTTTTAACAGAACCTGGCAATATAGTATCCCACGTTGCAGCAAATAAAGAAACCTAGATAAAGATTCTCAGCTTACCACTCGGAAGGAAGAACAAGAATAAAAGGAAAAAAAAGAAAAGGCAAGTGAAGGAACAAATGCCTTTTCTCAGTATTTAGTGCTTAGCTCCACAACTAGTTTATATGTAGGGAGCTTCATTCCTGAGACCACATGAATGAGACTCACTATCTGAGATTTAATGGGAAATACAATTGACTAGCTGCTAAGAAAATGAGAAAACTATTTGCTTCATACAATGAACAAAGCCAAAATTGTTCTACTAGTTGCAACAGCAATGAAGCATTTGCAGTTTTAATTTACATCCAGAGAATCCTTTGATTTGGGGCATTTTGCATGTGTTACAAAACAGCAGGAGTTGCCAGATGTTCTACACTTTTCAAATCTAGCCCATATTTAGCATAGAACCATGAATTCAGAAATCTGGGTTTTATGCTGTTGCTAAAAGGCAAAAAACCTGTGGGTTCTGGCTATGAACACTTTTTTCCCCATTTTTTTAAGTCTGCATACAACCTCTTGTTTTATGGTTTACACTTTACAGCTATGCTGCTTTTAAGGCAGTTTCCTTAACTCCATGACTTACGTATCTAGCATTCATTTTAACTACTTATTTTAATATCCGAGTCTAGCTTTTTTCTTATTTACTGTGACAATTTTTAAAAATGTTTGTCTATTAAGATGTAATAATAAGCAGTTTTTAAAAATTATATTTTTCATTATTATTACATCAAAACTGTTCTCAATCCTATGAGCCAGGAAGTTTTCTTTATCCACAGAAAGAGCTGCTGGTGCTACTGTGCAGCTGCTGGCATGAATTTAGTCAACATTTGTTACACTTCCTTCTTAAGGCCCACTGAATTGGCAGTTCAGAGAAGACTGTTCAGTACATGACTCTTCAAAGCAACTTACCTGAAGATGTTATTCTTCTATTCTGATTACATTACTCTGCTGTGCTGTAAAGAGAAACTAGTAAAGAACAGAACTGGAGAGTAAGACAGATATGACTAACAAGGTGGTGCAAATATATAAGCACTGGTGATCTTAGCCAGCTGACACAGGTAAGCTGATGATACATA
The DNA here is from genome assembly GCF_000691845.1 of Merops nubicus. Classification (NCBI taxonomy): domain Eukaryota; kingdom Metazoa; phylum Chordata; class Aves; order Coraciiformes; family Meropidae; genus Merops; species Merops nubicus. The sequence goes on from NW_008607775.1 coordinate 9,236, forward strand.
AGCTACCTCATTTGGATGTACTGCTGAGAAAACAGTGAAATCAACCTGCACTGGGGTATTCTGAAACATATATAACCTGTGGAACCAGGAAAAAATACACAATCAGGGTGGGACATTCAGATTACTTAAAAGCAAGCTTGACATCTACAGTATTGAAACTCAATTTGCTTCTGTGTTCTTAGCAATCTGGTAAAAAAACTTCAATGACAAAGGAGTACAACTAGGTCAGTTCAGTTGATGTTACAGAATCTGGAATTAAACTGCAATGCTGCAGAGGTTGTTAGCAGTAATTCAAACTGCTATTTTCAAATTAAAGGGCCAAGTGGACATAACTGCTTCATTCATTTTGAAGCATTTTTTCTATAATCTCAATGCTAGTTTACCTCATAGTGCAGTTTTATTGTGACTTGCACATCTGAAAATTACATACATTTTAAAGAAATGTAAAAGAAAAGACAATTACAATCACTCAGAAAGTTGATTTTTTAAAGTACAGGGTTCCAATTTCACTAAAAGGAAGGACTATAGTTCCATGTGTACTGCGACCTTGTCTCCAACTACACTTAACAAATACAACCTAATAAATTTAAAGAACCAAACATCCGTAGAAGCTAATCTTACAACAGAGACTGCTTCTTTACTACAGAAATTTGCATTTTCCTATATTTAAAAAAAAAAAAAAAAAATGGTCCAAATACAAAGTGAAATGGGTAAAAGCAAGTCTAAGATGAGCAAATATTGTCCTCTTTTTTCAGTTCCACTTGTAGCGGTCTCTTGGAGGTAAATCATAATGTGTTGTCTCTTCCTCTTCAGGTCCACAATCTAATGGCAGACCATAATTGTAATCAACTGTGACAACTGGTAATCTTTTGCTTTGTTCCATATCTCTGCTCGTTTCACCTTGAAAAGGTTGTTGTTCATAGTCTACTGGACTACCTTCCTGGTGTATAGATGAAGACGTATGCATTTTTCGTGAAGAGTATGGTGCAAATCTGGTTTTCCCTCTGTTAAATTCATTTGAGGGATGCATCCTTCTATTGTCTTCAGGACAATTTTGTTGATTACTGTAAGAAGAACAAATGTGAACAGTGAAATCCTTAGAAATAAAAGTTACTTATTGTTGGTGACCACCATTAAACCTGAAACGTGTGTAACCCTGAAAGAAGGTTGTGTGACCTTCATACCCTCATTCTTGTTTTTACTCCTTAAAATTAAAATCCTCTGTACCGAATGTTGCAAACCGGTTTATATTAATTTTTAAATTCTATTGATTAGAATTACAGCTCTTTTTAGTAAGTAATCCTACTAGAAGATGTTTTATGGAAAGTGCTATTTCTGTTTAAAATTCCTTGTTTACTGAGGGTTTCTTAACCTACAGGCCATTTATCTTCCTAAGGCCAAGTTTTCATTTTTGTGAAAAACACATAATAGTAGCTCTCTAGTACATAATCTCAACAAGCAATAATCTACTTTGGATTTCCAGCTCCAAATATTTTAATTATTAATTCTTCCGCAACTGAAGAATCACTCTCCTACAAAACACATATGGAACGATCTAAAAACGCATATACAATATATATGGTTTTTGGTTTGGATTCTCTTTATTCTTAAGTACCTTCTTTACTTTGTAAAATAAGTGGTGTATAAACCCCTCACTGCACCATAGATTAATTTAGACTCTACAAGTACCTAGGGCCACCTGCTCAAATTAGATGAGTTTGTCCAGGGGCCGTATCCGGATGAGTTCCGAGTGTCTCAAAGAACACAAAGATTTTACAGCTACTCCGAGCAACCTGTTTCAAGTGTCTGACCATCCCTCACAGTGAAAGTCACTAGCTTGTTGCAGACCTCAGTTAAGAGTTAAATATTGTCAAAAAAAAAAAAAAAAAAAAGAGATGCTGACAATAGCTTTTCATATTCTGTAGTACATTAGCTTGAACTGTGTTCATCATGTGAATAACTTACATCAAAACTCAATATAGATGGACCATAAATTAGTCACATTACTTGCTCAGGGTTCAGATTCAATGGTTTAGACCACATTTAAGCAAAAAAAATATTAACAGTAATTTTTACATAGTGGCTAATTTGTATTTTTCAGCTGGGAAACTGGGGAGTAACAGTATAGAAGTAAGTCCGAAAACAACATATGAAATCTGATATATACCTATAACTTCTGTTAAAGTCATCATTATCAGACCCATAGTCTCTGTGAAGTGAAGGAGATGAGGAGAAATGAGGTTCTGATACATTTTCACGGGAAGAAAAAGATTGATTTCTGCAAATAACCAAAAAAATTACATGTTAAGAAGAGTACTAATGATTGTAAGCTTTTGAAAAATAATGTGTTTATCAAATAAAATAAAAATCTTTTTAGTGTTAATTAAAATTCACCTAAAATTTTAATTAAAAAAAATCATATTAAACACCTCAAAATGGCATGCTTATTGTAATATCCTCTATTTCAGCTGTACAATGAAAGAAATTAAACTTTCCTATCGCAACAAATAACTGAAATATGTTCTGAAATTTTAAAAATATTTTAAAATATGTCAGGATCCAACAGGTTTACTAATAAGAGATGTATGTATTTGCGAGATGCAAGTTCAGAAGCAAAGGGTTTTCTAGCAAATTATTAAATCATGGAACAAACAAATGCAAGTCAAACTTCCTTGTAGCATTATTGTTTATCTCTGTTTGGCTGGAGGCATAAATAAAATTTGATATCTTCTTCTGTCTTGAGGACTGTTTTTTAAATGTAAGTTTCCGTACAAAGCAAAGAGTTTTGTTTCAAGGTAAAGGGAATACCAACTTTAAAGAAACACAACCTTCTTATTTAGGAAACATTTGCTTTCAAGGCTGCAACACTCCAGCTTCCATCAAACCCATCCATAAGTCAAAATAAAAAATAGTTAACTGATCATTTACATATGATTTTAAAAGGATGATTAATTTGAACTGTGAAAATGTGGAGATTTACACTTTTATTCTCTAATTCTGGTCTTGCAGCTCAATGATGCTTTACCTGTTTGAACACCATTCATGCAGTAAGTCATCATGACCTGGATGATCATGAAAAGGTCTTGGCCTTTGTCCATGCCCTTTATTAACATAATCAAAATCTTTTAAAGGAGTCTGTTCCTGTAAGTCATCATAAGGCTGATGGTAATGATAAGTTCTGTGCCTTTGTCCAGGACCTTTATTATCATAATCTTTTAGTTGCATCTCTTTTTGTAGGTCATTGCAAGGCTGGTGATCATTGTAAGGTCTTGACCTCCGTCCACAACCCCTATTAACAAATTCAAAATCTCTTAATTGCATCCGAGGCTGTAAATCATCATGTGATTGATAGTCATGGAATGATCTTAGCTTTTGGCCAGGACCTTTGCTGACACAATCTGACTCGTTCAACTGCATCTGAGTCTGAAATTCATCATGAGACTGGTGGTCATGGAAAGATGGTCTTCGTCTCTGGCCACGTCCTCTGTTACCAAAATCAAAATCCTTTGGCTGCCCGTCTTCTTGCAGCTCATTATGAGATGGATGGTCAGGAAAAGACCTTTGTTTTTGTCCACGGCCTCTGTTAAATTCAGTGTTCCTCGATTGTCTCTCTGTGTGTAAATCATCGTGAAACTGTTGTCCGTGAAAAGGTCTCAACCTCTGTCCAGGTGCCTTGTTACTGAAGTCCAGGTCCTTCAGCTGCGTGTCTTCTTGGTAATCATCGTAAAACTGGTGATCAGGAAAGGGTCTTCGCCTCTGTCCTGGTTCCCTACTGTAGTCCCAGTTTCTCACCTGCATTGGTGGTCTTAAGTCATCTTGAGTCTGATGGTCATGAAATGGTCGATGTCTTTGTCCAGGTCCCTTATTAATGAAATCAAAATCTCTCAACTGTATCTGTCCTGATAAGTCTTTGTGAGAGTGGTCATCATAGATTCTTAATCTTTTCCCAGACCTGTAAAGAATTTTTTGTCTTAAATAAAACATCATACTTGTGCTACAAGGTATTAATGAAAATTTTTTTTAGCCAAGATTTGATATGAAAGACCTTGCAAAGATACAAGTATCAAAGGCACTAAGAATCCAAACTGTAAGAAAGATTATAAAACTTCCATTGTCATAGAAGATGTGACAGACATTTAATGATAATTCTATAGCACTGGTTAAACTGGCAAAACCAGTCATCCCAAGTGAATTAAAACTAATTACAGATTACTGTAGAACAATCAAGAAAGACAGGTAAAGTGAAACACTAAATTTTTCCAAGTGAACTAACTACTTACAGACTTCTAACAGTGCACCTTCCCTTTCTTTCCCTTATCTTTTCACTCTTTCATCAAATTCTGTAACTATATTTTGCGTGAGTAGGCTATATTCATAAAATCTCTTAAATAAGGGTATCTACAGTACTTTCAATAAGAAACAATTATCTTCCCCCTGTGTAGCTTGTTTTGCTTTTCATTCCATGTTTCAGCCTATTACCCCTGAAAATCTTCATTTGGGAACCGCTCTCAAGGT
>NW_008607775.1:13781-28808 GCF_000691845.1 Merops nubicus
CTTCCATTGTGTGTGGTGGGGGAATGACATCTTCATCTGAATCCCATACATCCATTCCAAGGTTGCTAAAAACATAAAAGGTTCTTTTTTTAAAAAAAAACATACTATTGAGAAAGGAAAAAAACCCAACACATCCAATTCTTCAGTATAGAAGGAAAGAAATTTTCGTATGTTACATTAAATTTACAGACATTTGTAATTCACCAAATTTTAACCTTGTAAATTTATCTTGGGGAAGCTTGCAAGGAAAGCAAAGAATAGCTAAACTTCATAAGCTTGGAAAAACATCCTAAAGGATGCGAGACAAGCACCATATCTATTCAGAATCTGACATGGCACTAACTTAGTGACACATAATAAAAAACAATGACAGCAGTAAAATAAAGGGCATTCAATTAGACTAAAAAGATGCAAACCAGTCAGGTATTAAATTTAAAATCAATTGACTACTACAAGGTCATTGACAAAAGTAATTTAGGAAGATGTAAAGGTTAGCTATTCTTAGGTGAATACGACAAGCATAAAATTCTTACACACCAGGCACACAACCACCATGAACAGAGGAGTTGAGAACAATCTCTCACTTTCCCATACATTTTATTCCTAAAACAGGTTGGTGTTTTTTTTCTGTTTGTTTAATATCAGGTTCTACCGTGCCAACAACAGCAGGCAGATTACAGAGCTTACAAAGATACCTTTACAGCAGCTCTTTATAATGTGAGAATGCAGAGTCAATACGCTTGTCACAGTATAAAACCACACCAATGTTCAATAGCAGTTGTCAGAAAAAGAAAAGCCTTTTAAACCATTTAAATTCAAAAGGTGAATGAAGTATACTGGACTTCATGTAAGACTTCTTCGGATATGAACGATAATTATGTGTATGCATATTAAACATTTAAGGAGGAGTTTATTTTGGCTGGTGACTGGAATTGAGTTTTCAAAGATACCATCAGACATACTGGGAAATCTTAGCCAACAGCTAAAAGCTTTTGTTTACCTTCTCATTGGTTGTGTTCTGAGATCTGTGAGATACACAAGACCATCCATGCGATGACCTCTAGCATCACCAAAAGCTAAATAAAAAATAGATACAAGTCTAATTGAATGTGCTCAGACTGAGCCACAAAAATGTGAAAGACAAGTTCCTGATGCTGAATTTGAAACAACTAACTTGACATTACATACTTCAGCAAGATGACATCTTTGCTACCACAAACTAGTAGTGATAGCATCCTATGACTGAAAACCCCTCAAAACAAAAGGTGAAAAAAAAGATTAAGCAGCTGAAACACACTCCTACTGTATTGCTCATTTGCTAATGCTCAAGTCTTGCTTGGAAGAGAATTAACACATAAAATCATCTATTGAAGCCAGCACATGAAATAACTCTAAGTAGAATTGGTTTTGTGAATAGAATTGTAGTAGTTGTGAATTATAACCTGACATATGCCTTGGTTCAAACTGTATAAATACCTTGGATTGCTGTCTCTGGATCCCAGCCTTCAACATCTATAAGGTATCTGAAGAAAAACATAGTTACATTATTGTCCCAAAGGCATTATGGGTTAATATAAAGACACTTTTGTGAACAATGGTTTTCATACAACCCTTACCTACATATAAGGTAGCCAGTTCTATTAATTCCATTAGTACAGTGAACGCCAATGAGTTTCTCTATCAAAAAGGAAAACACCGTCTTAATAATTCAGAAAGTGAAATTACTAAAAAAAGTATAGTGTGAGACAAAAAAAAAGTTGTACTTTTCTAGCAAAGTAACAGTGATATATATGCAAGAACAACCATATGTGAAGGCAAAGCTGGCATAAGAATAAATGTATACTAACTGACAGTGAGTTTTAGGCTATATTTTAGGAGAAAAACTTTAATCATCAGAAGAACAAAGTTGTCATAGTGAAAGTACTGACAGACAGTCTTTGAAATGGGACTTTGATAAATTTTTGAATGAGTTAAAATGTAACAATTTGCCACAGAACAGGACAGTTGCATTGCCACATAATTATAAGTTGGTGTCCTAACAATTCAGAAGCTAAAAAAACCCAACCTCTCAGAAATCTTTTGTAAGAAGAATCCTGAGAAATTTTAGGAGTAATCTAGAACAGAGGCAAAGTTACAAGCAAGTTAAGATAAAAATGAAAGTTGTTCCAACTCTGAAGTTACATAAGCCCTGCAAAAATGGTCTTACTAGCTGGAACTGCATGTCTTCATCCAGTAACAAATTAGGAATTGGTTCTCTCAGTTCTGAGAATCAGAAATAATCTGATTCAAATACAGACTATTCTTTGTCACGCAAAAAATCACTAGATAAAACATCACTAGATGTGTTACTTTGACACAACACAAATATAATACTATTAGGAAGGGTGTTTAAGTTAGTAATTTTTTTGAAAGACATCTTTTGAATGCAAAAAAGTTATGCAGTGGTTCACATAATGTATCTTATTATGATAAAAAAGTGGAAAGTGCCATGAAAAGTCTGAGGTCCCTGGTGCCATGATTATCTATTGAAATGAAAAAAATGATACAGCTAGCACTGAATTTATTTTATTTTTTAACAGCATAAGATGCTGATATTACCATTTCCTGCATTTTCCCATAGGAATTTTCTGACCCGTTTTTTGAACTGCAGGATAGTAGCATTATCAGGGACTTCAAGTCCAACAGTATAAAGTTTCTTATACTGCACACTTTTAGGTAAATCCTAGCAAAAAGAAGAAAAAAGGTAAAAATTATTAAAGCCTTGCATCAATGAAAACCTTAAGCAGTATCTAAAATAATGCCAGTGTAAAACAGTAGTTCAAATCCTGAGCAGAATCTGAAAACAATCATGACACAATTCTGTATGCACTCTCAGAAACTACCATTTACATTGCCACTTCAAAAATTTGATCTCAAAGAACATTTTCCTGCAGAAAACTTATTTATCCCTGCTAATATAGCAGCACTTGAAGAAAAGCAGATTCTTGTAATTCCATTGGAATCCATTTTACAATTATTAGCAATATTCACCCCTCCTATACACAATAGCATATATACTCACAAATTCATTCCCTTAATGCTTACAGGCCATGTACTCTCAAATACTAGCATTCAGTTATGACACTGCCATTTATTCTCCTATTCAACAAGAGGCTGATTAATCACAGTTATTTGGACCATACCTGCACAATTTGAATTTGATAAAGTAGTTTAAAAATGTACACTTTCTTAGTGGATTCCACTGAAAATGAGTAAAAAAAGGCCCTAGGAAAAAACAGGAATGTCTTTAGGACACCAACTAAGTTTTCTGCACCTTCTCTGCAGTGCCTGGCACCAAAGCCTTTTTATCCATTACTCTGAGTTACCATTATACAAATAAACCACAAGTACATCTAGCTGGGAGAATTTTCTCTGTGACAAAAGATTTTGTTTTTACAGGAGACAAAAGCAAATGTGTAAATACTTTAAAGCAAAAGTTGCAGTGACTATTTTATTTTATTACGCTTATATTACCTTAACTTCATAGTATCGTGTGGTATACGTTAAATCAATAATTAATCCAAGCTCCACATTTAGGGCTTTCATTGCAGCAATTAAGTCTTTTGGTGTAAATTTCTGGGTTGGAGTAAGCCTCTGGTTAATTGCCTACAATGAAAATGGAAAAAAAAATATTTTATTTTTGAGTTCCAATAACAAGACATTTGGAATATTCAGCTTTGAAACTTTTATTTCCGCTCTATCTGAAGCAAGGACTTGCAAGAGTTAATTTATACAGCACTTGTGTTAATTTATAAAGAAGGGCAAATTTGCCCTATGCCTCCATCCTTCAAAGAACTGAGGAGTCTAAAAAAAGACAGCCTCCACAGTTTGCATTATCACAAAGAATTAAAAAAACCCCACCTGACTCGGCATATTTAATAGACTAAGATGGCACTCCATGTTACTAAGAATCTGAAGCAACCACTAACATTAATAAAAGAAAACTATGAAGACTTCTTTTTTAAATATACTGCATTCTTCCAGATCACTGAAGCTTTTTTCTTATGAAATTGGTAATCTGAATCTATAATTTTAAAAGTACTGCAGTGGTTGGGATGCTTCAATACACGTTTGATTTGTCATTCATATCATAACCCATTCCAAATCATTTTCTTATGACGGTGATAAAAAAGTAAGTTAAGTTAGTTAAGTTTAGTTAAGTAAGAAAATTAATTTAGACCACTTGATACTGATCATATGATTAATTGATTAGAGGGGTTTATTTTCAAAAGAAATAAAAAGAGTAACACCAAATAAAAAAATACTGTTACATAAAAAGCCTCTGGAAGATGATTGGAAGGTCTAAATCCGAATTAATTAGTTTTTCATAAAACCTTCCTGAAATTTGCAGGAACATTCACACTATTCTTCATTGCTTTTGGACTGCATCTAGTAGAGCAAATCTGCAGTTATTTTTTATACATACCCCTTTCAAAGGTACTTTGAATGCAATAAATCTAGTTCCTGGTATAGGCTGTCCAACTGGTGTCAAGCTCCGCCACCTGTAATGAAGCAAATATTTACATTTTTAAATATTTTCATATGACAGGTTTCAACAGATGACACCCACAGCTTCACGTAAAATTTTTTTTAAAAAAAGATATTTCCTCTTAGAATTAAAATTTTGGTAAACAGAGCACATAATTATGCTCCTTTAAAATTATAGTAACAGTTATTTCAAACTATGTGAATTATCTTACAAATACCAGACAAACCTGGTACCATGTTTCACAGTTTGAATTATCTTACAAATATAAAAACTTCTTGAAGCACAAAGTTATGATAGTTATAATTTTTTTTACTATGATGGGCCATGAAGCAACTAGCATAAAATATTAAGATTTAGACTCCCATACAGCAGGATTCCATAATTCCTAAAATTTCTTGGCCGTAATTTTTATTTTCATTAAAAGTACACAGCTTTTAGATTTTGCAAATGTGTTCACTTTGCAATATGCTTCTTTTTCACAGAAACACTGTTGGCTGCACTTGGTGCTTTGAAAAATACAGAGAATATTCCATCAGACCAATACTTAGCAAAAATCACCTTCTAATGTGAAATTTGTTACAACACTCAAAATACTAGTAAAAATACTGTTCCAAAACCACAGTGAACTGGTATTGACAAATTCTACATTGTACTGAAAAAAACTCTTCATATATTAAGAGATTTCAGGTTTTCCAAAAAGTTTAAAATGCTTTACCTGTAGAGGAAAAAAATGTTAATCAACAGATCCACTTTGCCTTCAAAGAGGTAATTTAGTAATTTAAATTACTAAATTTAGGGCTTTTATTTCTTCTACTTATGTAAGGACACATTACCTCTATGACCTCAGAAGATGCATCTGGATGACATAAAACCTACATAGTCTTTTTGCATTTTCAGCTAGTACCTCAACTATTAAAATATTTGGTATTTCCATAAGATTCTTTTAACACTGGTGCCCATTCACTTACAGTTTTCTGAAATGTTTAAATTAGTATCTGTTTTAAAGAAAGCATCCAACAGCTTCTAGATTCCTTTATGATTTCCATAAACCCACATAATTTATGAAATATATTGAATACTCTATTTTAAAATATTCTAACCACAGGGTGTTTAGCTTTGTTCACAGTTCCCATGTGGGACCATAACAAAAACTAGATGTTGGCTTGCAAAGCTCTCAATGAAATAGCTGTAATTATACTTGCCCTAGTATATAAATAATAACATTACCATTCATAGATGCTTGGAAGTAACAAAGGAAACAGTGGGGCGACCACAAGCATAATTAATACTAACAAATGTAACAACCTACTACACTGATGTCTTTAGCACTAACTTACCTTTGTTTTTTCTTTCATCATGAGATAAAGAACAGATTTAGACTCACAACATAGACATACAGATCCTTAATTTAATTGATAACAAAAGAAAGAACAAAAGAGGAATAACATTTTTAGGAGGCTGTTACAAACAGCTCTCATGTAGAAGACAGATACAAGGTGAAAAGGTGTAAGGACAAGCTAGAGATTAAATCACTGAGAGATGTTTGCAGTCAAACCTATTGCAGCACCTTTGCACTTCACAATTGCAACAAGGGAACAAAACAGTCTCCTACTTCATATATAGGATAGTTGCATATGGATTGAAAAAAGTACATTCTCAAACACCATAGTTTTAAATGCATTACTCAAAAAAATTACACCTTGTGTATTACAGAAGAAAAGTGTTCTAACTTGAAAAGTTTTCCCAAGAGAATTTTCAAGATTGTAAACTTTGGGGTCTTGTAGTTGTACACTAGTTTTAAAACAAGAAAAAAATCCGAGACCATGTTCCACTTATTCAAGGTAAATTGTATAAGAATCAATTAAGATCACAAACTGTAAATGGACTGAAAATATTACTGAAGCTAAAAATCCCCACAACATAATGAAACATCTTAGTTGCAAGAACCGCTCAGCCTAAAAAAAAAATTAAACAAAATCTACATCAAAAATCTGAAATCTTCCCTGTGCATAGTTTAATTTTATCTCATTCACTTAATCTTGGAAAGTTACTTAATGCTGTGAACCTCATTTTAGATATTTAATCTGAATAAATGCTAAAAGTAATGAAAAATACATGTTTGATACTACCTCCTGCCTCTCGCTAATTTTACATAACTATGGACATTACAGGTGTTTATTAGAAAACATGAAACACTCTCCCTGCTTTTGCTCTTCAGCTTCCAATCAGAACTAGGACGTGGGCTGCACCCAGGGACAGAGGAACTAATGCAGCAAATACTGTGCTAGAGCGAAAACACACAAAACTACTTTTTTTTTTTCTTTCAACCTTGTTCAATTACTCCTTGGTGTGATCTCTACAAATAAAACCTACAAAACGCTTTACAAAAGTAGCATTTAATCTGAGAGCCAGTCACATTAACATACACGTTCAGAAACATTTTGAAGGTAGGTAGCAGTAAAAAATCCCAACCATGAAAGACTGGTTACCTTATTTGGTAAGACAATTTAAAAGAGGCCATACATTAGAAATTTAGATCTTTCATAACCTGCTTTCTCTTGGAAAACTATGAGTGGAAATACCGTGATTATTAGAACTATGAGCAATTCAGAGCCAATAAGAAATTATATTTTAAAAAGGCTTTAAAACATTATTTTCTTTAGTTAGCAATGTAAAAAAGGCTTTGCAAAAATTGTGAACTTCTTTTCACATTAAGAGATTGACAGAACAATGCATCAGGGTTACAGTTTGTTGTCAGACCTTAAACTGGGGGCTTTATTCTCCTGCATTTAAAGCCACTTAAATCCTCCCAGGAAAAAAATCTGCAAAATCAGCAAGAAATTCAAAAGCTGCTGACAGCTCTACGTGTTTCATGTTATCTTTAAAATGATATTTAAAAAGGAATTCTCAAATTAAAAACAGCAGATTGAAATTAACCAAATAAGGAATTTTTTTTCAGGCCTAGGAATAAGGAAATAAACTCAGATTTGTTCTGTTGTCAACAAAGGAATATTGTTAGGAATTACAGGTGACAGGAACTAAAGGAAGTAAAACTTTTACAGAAGAAGTCTATATAAAGGCAGAAATGACCAAAGATGAGTGGGCTGCAGGTGGTCACATAAACACCAGTTACAGGAGCAAAGACATAAACATGCACTTTAATAAGCATGAAAAAATTGTGACATATGATTTCTGTCCTGCTTGCACATAACTGGAAGGAAGAAAGCCAGGAGTAAAGGTGTTATTACAAGTGTTGTCACCATCATTATTCCTGTACTAATGACTAAAAGGTAACAGAGGCTTGAGTGAAAAACAAGCTGAAGTAGCTGAAAAGACGTCAGGAAGAGTTTACTGAAAGAGGCAGAAGTATCTTACTGAGACACAGACATGACATTTATTTCTATACCCAGAAATAAATCTAGGCATTTGCATCACAGAGGCAATAGGTCTGGCCATTACGAAGATACTGTGGTAACAATCTAAACTGGAGTCATGTGAAGACTGCAGCTTCCCAACACAAGCAGTAGATGACACATCCAGGAAGAAACTGAAGTCTGAGAGCTTCTGCACAAACCACAATGGTTGTCAAATTGCAGAAAGAAAATCTAGGTCAGCGTACATTAAAGCAAACTATCACCTTAAAATTTGTGGTATTTCTGGTCTTCTTCAGAATCTCAAGAAGCATGTAAAACAAACTGCAAATCAAACCATTTTCAGGGGTTTTGATGTAGGATTTTATGGGTCCAGCATGGCAAATAAAATTTTTTCTGAACACTTAAAATTATCCAAAGCCACAAAAAACCCGAATCTGCATTTTCAAACAGAAAAGTAATTAAGAGAGACAGCACTTAAATAAAAAGTGACATATTGCACACACAACACATTTTAAATTACAACTTTATTTTTTCTAAGTTTTCAAACAGGTAAACAATCAATGAAGCAGATTAAGACGTAAGAGTCTACAAAACACATAAGTCAACCAATTATTTAACTATTCAGCATTCACAGTTCCCATCTCCCTGACATTTTGCCTTCATGACTCCCCAACTACTGTCCATGATCTGAAAACACAGGCAGAAATGTGACTGTCATTCTAAACAAAAGAATGATTTCTTGTTTGAGAAAGTGTGTTCAAATCTCCTCTCTCTCTAAAACTTTTGTGATGCTTGATTGGCTTCCAGTTAAATAAATAAACACAATTATTACTGATGCTACAGACTTTAGTTGGCTCATCTATTAGAGGTTAAGCCTCCTTCACATGAAAATATATTACTCTGCTTATCCATCTTAATGTAAATGAAAAGCAAGCAGGTTTGCCTTTTTCTTTAATCTAAAAATTTCAGAAATACTCAGTAAAACAGCAAAAAATAAACTAGCTTCATGCATCCTAGTAAAAGTTCAAAAGAGATGTAATCTAGACTAACCCAGGAATTTAGTAGCAATATCCTCTGTAACAGCAGCAACCAGTGAAATGGCCTCTATTTGAGGACAAAAGAAAAAAATAACACCCAGACAACAAAAACCACTTTTAAAACCAGTTAGCTCCAAGAGCAACCAACAGAGGATCAGCGGGGCCTGCATATGTCTCCAGATTCAAGAGGGATAATAGAAGACATAAAAATGCCAATGATAAAGTCTTATCTTATACAGTAAATGCGAGTAAAAAATTTAGTACTCATTCTGAAGCCTCTCTAGTAAGCCCAAAGGTATGTTGAACACACAAAGAACATCGTGATACCTGTATTTTGCATAAATCTATTAAAAAGCCAAAACCTAAATAGGATAGCAAAGAAGTTAGTTTTTAAACATACAAAACCACATCTCAAGGTATTGCAAAACACAGCACAGACTGTAAACATCAGTGATCTGTAATTCTTCAATGCAATTTTGAAATCTAATTAAGAAAACTTTATTCATTTGATATGTGCATAATTTGTACTTGTTAAAAGTAAATCTTACTCTGAATCAGTTCTAAAACAGAGAAAATTATACTGGGAAGTATAGCTACTATATCCCCTTAACAGAAACTTTAAACTAAAGTAGAACAAAACTGTTTTCCACATCTGGCTCTACTAAAAGTTTTAACTGAAGCATAAAACCATTATGTACATTTTTAATAGCTGAATGCCTGCCTGACACAGAATGCTATTATCCTTAACAGACAGACCAGCAGCCAAACTCCTCCCTCTGCTCCCACATGGCACACTGGAGATCCCAAGTGCCAGACTCCCAGAGGGAGGAACAAGTCACTGCAGTCACCCACTGCAGTGGGCATGAAGAAGGGAGCGAGCGAGTCAAGCTGTGGGAGATGGCAGCAGCCAGGCCACGAGCCCCATTATATAGTAGGGACTCGGGGACAGCTTCATGTTCTGGCCCTGCCATCCTGGGAACTCCACTTGCCATGAAGACTCAGGGAGCACTTCTGATAGCCAGCATCCCCACATAGCACATGCACTATGTGAACAGACACCCCAACCCCACTGGAAGCAGTCAGTTCTTACAGAGGTGGGTTTTTGCCCCGCCACCAAGTTCATGTGGAAGGCAGGGGCACCTGCTTATCTCCTAATCAGTTCCCACCCAAGGCTGGCCAGGCCCTGGGTGAAAACCATTCAGGAGGATCTTTCTTGCCCAGTTGTGCACATCATCCATATGCCAACCCTCATTCAGTGCTGGGGGTTTAAACCCCAGCACTTCAAATGGCAACCTAGACAAGAAAGCCACTAAATAATTCATAGGTACAATACGATGGAACTGCTGAACTGGGAGTAATTTGAAAGCTTCATGTCTTTAGTTTGTCAGACCTCGGTGAGTCAGATCTCAGAGTTATATAAATGAAGCACAACAAACTGCCAACAGATACCCTACAAGTCCTTTATGGCAAACAGGTGGCCTTTCTAAGGGAGCCTAAACCCACTTTAGATTGGTAATGAAACTGGTATGTACATTAGTATATGCTAAAAAAAAAAAAAAATACTCTATACTGCAATATCTCTTCAGAGTAATTCTGATATTCTTGAGAGGAAAAATAACTTATCTTTCTTATCTTACAGTTTCAAGTGTTTAACATTCAGTTGAGCAATAATGTATTTCAGTATTCCAGAGAAACTATTACTGAGCTCAAGGCATCAATTCAGAATTATTTTCATCTAATAGTGAAAAAGCAGTGTTAGTACAACTAGTGTAAATAGGTATACATTTCTGAGAAGCTACAGTGGGTGGAGAAGTAAGTTCAGAAGGCAATATCTGAAGCTACCCTTAACCATTCAAGAGTTCCTACAATTTTGGAGCCCCTTATGAGCATCTGTGATTATGAAGCAGTCAGAAGTTTAGAACTGGCCTAGAAATGTGAATTTCAAAACACTCAGAAAAGATAATTAGTGTAATTGTAAAGAAACTCGTCTGAACTACTGTCAACTGTAGCAAGATCATTTAGAAAATGCTACTTGGAACCTCTTTTTTTGGCTACTGATGCTGCATGATACACATACAGCTTTATTTTCCAAGTAGCTTCAATACCTCTGTAGACACCAGATTCCAAACTATTCTGAAGAAGACACAGCAGTGCAAAGACCATAACACACTGTCAAGACAGACACACACTGAACAGATCAAAAGTGGAAGGGAGGGAACAGAGCTGTTAATCATCTAGTACTCTCATCACAGATTTCTCACTTTGCTTTTCTTCAGCTCCTGCTCCTGTTAAGTAGGATACAAATAAGTCATACCTTGTAAAAAAATAGCATGGATGTAAAGTGTGGGAGAAAAGTTTCCTTGCCATGTCACTAAGTAATTGCATACCTTTGTACGTTTTGTGGTGTACGTAAAACAAGATAAAGGCCTTTGACTCTTACAGCAATGTTGCCGTTACTCAGGTATTGTAAGAAAGCATTTCTCTCCATCCCACATTTTTAAATGCAAATGTTCTATGCCTGATGGTGTGAAGCACTTTGACTTTACAAATACATTCTCAATTTACAGTAACACTTCTCTCCCACCCATCCTTGAAGGTACAAAATCAGTTATGCCATACTCTTTAACATTCCTGTCTAAATGAAAATGCTGATGCTTTTAAGACTGCACAGGGACAACTCAGTTAAACAAGTGTACTTATGGTGAATAGGCAGAAATAATTCAGCTTTGTCCTTATAATAAAAAGATCTCACTCCTGCTACTTTTTTTACACTGTGTCAGGGAAACATACAAGGTGACATTTCTGCAGATGCTTTTCAGAACTGAATCAGAGTTTAGCAAATTATACTCACAGTAAGATTTTGGATGCTGAAGCACAAACATCTATAAGTCTGTAAAAACATCACAGTATTTTACAACTGTTTGTTATATAACTTGAACCCCTTTTACTAGCTGGTTCTCCAATAAAACATCAGTGGATATGTCTACTGAAAGACAACACCATTTCAGACACTGAAGAACACAACTTGACTCCATGGTGGAAACAAGTGCCAGAGATCACTTGAATCACTCTTATACTGGTGTCTCACTTCCACTACAGAATTACTTCTCCAGCATTACTTTCTAGGCCTGAGACTTTAATGGGCACTGTACGCCGTAGCTCTGCTCCAAGACATTACTGGGAAAAGAAAAAAATGGTATGAAGGAATGCAGAAAGTCTTATAGCAAGGCCACCT
Source organism: Merops nubicus (assembly GCF_000691845.1). NCBI lineage: Eukaryota > Metazoa > Chordata > Aves > Coraciiformes > Meropidae > Merops > Merops nubicus. The sequence goes on from NW_008607775.1 coordinate 25,956, forward strand.
CCTTCTCTCACTGCTGGAGCAAAGATGGTGCCAACAGCACCAGATCAAACGTTCTGGGCAAGGACCGAGTGACACAGACACAAGAACAAAAGTAGCCCAAACAAGAAAAAAGTACAAGACTGGTAGTGCAGATCCAGTGGCAACACTGGCAATTAGTACCACTTTAACCTTACTTTAGGTGCTGCATACACTCAAAAGTGCTGCTCTCCAGCAAGGCTGCACAGTGCAATAGCACAGCACTTACATAAAGGCAACTTTAATAATGCTGTAGATGCAGTATTGTAAAATGTGACCATAATTAGCTGGCCAGTTTAAAAAAAATAAAATTAAAAAATCACTATTTCTGGTTAAGTTGCACTATTCCTAGCTACTTATAACTTGACAGAAACCTGAAATTTATTATATTGCTTTAATTAGCATAATTTGGATTGAAACTGTGAAGCCCTGTATAAAGAATTGAGGCAGTAACAGTAGTATCTTTAAAAATATCTATACATAGTGTGACTTTTTTTTACCTACTAGCATTTCTCTTGCAGTGTTATTAAAGTCAAAAGAGTTACTGTTAGATTTATTGCTATAACAATACTGGCATATGATTGAGACTGTGCTTCCACAGTATCTGGAGTGGTCCTTATGCTAGAGTGTACTACAATCTCACTTCTGCCAACAACTATTTCCAGGACCAGTAAATTGCCAGTAAAATTGCACATGCAGGATTACCTAGGTTAAAATCAGTTTTCCTCAAGCCCTCTTCCAGGGTTCACTGCTACTTTTTCCTGGTGTACTAAACTAATCCACAGGGAACTGCACTGTGGTGTGGCAGCATAAGGATGGCATCACTATACTGCTGCCTGAGACTGGGAGACTGACGATTCTTAAACTCCTTCACTGCCAAACCCCCACTACTGTGGATGTCCAGCCTGAATTGTTAGTAATATAAAAAAAAGTACCTGGAGAACCTGAAAGCATTTCAGTATCATGAGCTATGTCAGATAGTAACACTAACTTTATAAACAATTACTCTACTCTACTAATACTCTGGTATTAGTTTTCAATCGTAGAAGCCAAAAGTATAGTCCACTGCTTCTTCCATACTTAAAGAGAGGAAACACGTACCCTGAAAGCTGCTCCAGTTCAAATCTGAGGAAAAACAAGGGAGAAGAGCACCTAATTCTCAAAGTTTTTAGTAATAATTTCCCAGTACAGAGAAAACAAGGACAGTTATTCTTTCAGGTCTTCTGCATTACTGCTTGCAAACCTATCCCACTTTAGCTCATTGGACCTTTTTGTCCAATTTTTAACTGAAATTTCATTGAAACTTTCAGCAAAAGACATGCGTAAATAGCTTTTCCTAAATTTTATTCTAATGTTAATCCCCGAGTTTGTCAGCTATTAAAAAAGTTCAAAGTTTCTGTACGTTATTTTAATAATGTTAATATTTGATTTCTATTTGTTGCTCTTAGGCCAACATATTTTGCAGGAAATCATCAGTTTTGTATTTTATTGCTTCTCCTGTGAAAGTTCATAATAAACTTAATGCTTACCCAGAAACCAGGATGTCAACCTTTCCTCAAATAATATACAAATGACAAATTATTGTCCCATTAGAGTGTCTTTAAATCTCATCACACCCTCCTATCCAAGAAGTTTGTACTGATAACAGCTGTACCACATGGGTTAAACATCTAAACTTGGACTTCCCTGTTCTTCTTATTCCAGTACAGCTAGAGAGTAGAACTGTACCTGCTTTAAATGAGATCTATATACACAGATGTATATACCTATATACACTCCCAATCAAGGTATCAAAAAGCCTTTATAGCGCACTTGGGTTTTTTTTATTATTATTATTATTTTGCCAATAAAACATTTTTGTTGCCCTCTTGTTAAAAACAAAAACGCAGGATGTTTCTGAACATGATTCCATGAAAATGTTCCTTGATGACATGCATACAACCACCTGCTCCCATCTTATCACCGCTTTCTCTGCTCCTCGTGGCAAACACCTGAGTAGTCAGAATGATGGGCTATTCTCCCATTTCCCAGGGAATATATACCTGGGGGTAAGAAGGTCAGGAAGAAGGGACTGCGTTGGGCTGATGAAGAAGTGTTCACAGACAGGCTGGAGCATTATACTCACCTGGGGGATGAAGGGCTGAGTTGTTTCTGTCTTGGAGAAGATACCTACCTTACCTGGCTGTAGTTAGTGAAGATGCTTGTAGCAAGAAAGCACCTGGGGCAGTCATCGCCCCTCCTCTGTAGGCAGGACTGTGCCTGCTCCTGCCTCTTGCTTAGTGTGAGGGATACTTACCCATCAGGAATAGTATTCTTCTTAACCATGCTGAAAGCAGGAGCAGGCAGAGCAGGAGACAGCGGTGAAAGTGGGCACTGCAGCAAAGGAGAGAGAACCGCGCAGTTAACACGGTGCTAATCTCTTTCTCCATCAGTGGGCCTTTTCAGAGGGCTGGCTCTCTAGTAAAACAAACCAAGCACTCAGCTAGGATTGAAGCCATCCTGAACAAGTTCCACAGCTTGCAGGCTAGCCTATTTTCTCCATTGCTACAATATGACAAGAGGGAAAGACAACAACTCACCTCTCCTCTCCAGAAGATCAAAAGAAACAGAGAGGAGAGGCAGCAGGTTTCGCTCTAGCTCTAGCAGCAGCGCTGCAGGGATGAAGATCTTCCTGGCAGCCCACTCCGTCCCTCTCCTGTGGCTCGGAGCACTCTGTTCTGCCCTTGTGCTTCCACAGCTAGCACTCTTGTCTCAACGAGAAGAAACTCCAGGCAGCTGCAAGAGGCGAGGCCGGCACCTCAGCAAGGGAAGGACCATCGCCTGCCCCACTCTAACCTA
>NW_008607776.1:0-3243 GCF_000691845.1 Merops nubicus
CCACCGGCTTCTCCTTTCAGGCTTCTATTTTGTATTTTTCTCGCAAAAAGCTTGTGTGCTCCCCCACCAAACCAAAAAGCCAGCTGTCCTGGGAGCTGCTCTTGGTAGCCCCCATGCCCCACATACGCCTGAGCATATACTTGCTCAAAACTCCCGATATTTTATTCCCCCTGGTTTTGTGATCAAAATCTGTGGCAGTTCTACCCCAGAATCTCCTCTTGCTTCTCCAGAATAGAAAAGGAAAATCATTGACACCTAGAATCCCAGGTTGGAAGGGCCTTCAAGGATCATCTGGTCCAACCTTTCTTGGCAAAAGCCCAATCTAGACAACTGACCCAGTGCCCTGTCCAGAGGAATCTTGACAGTGTCCAATGTTGAGGACTCCCAACACTTTTTGTGGGGAGATCATTCCATTGGCTGATTGTCCTTGTGAAAAACTTTGCTCTTGTGTCCAAAAGGAATCTCCTCAGGAGTATCTTGTGCCCACCACCCCTTGCCTTTTTTGTGTGGCTCCTTGTAGAAAGGGACTTTCCATCTTCTTTTTGTAGCCACTCTTTCAAGGGTGAAGAGTGGTTGGGTTTCGTGGCATGTTTGTGTACCACAGCAGCATTTCCCTGGAGCCTGGGCTCTTTCCAGCCTGCCCCAGCTTGCCAAGCATTGTTGATTCAGAGTTGTGTGTTCAGGAGTGCATGGTGGGAGCTTTCCAGTGGGGAGGAGAAACGCTGCTGCTTTCTCCCCTCCTCTCTCCTGGCTTCACTTGTGCTTTCCTAGAGATGGGGGGGTCCCTGCAGCCATCTGCCCAATCCTACATGGGACAACAAGGGAGAAATTTCCAGCTTTCTGGTGTTATTCCCATGTGGCTGACCTTAAAAATTTTGGGAAAAAAGCAGCAAAGCCCTCAACGGAAAGTTTTTCCACCAGAACCAGCTTCTCTACTCTATTCTCGGTAACCTTTGCTCGCTGGCACAGGAATGTTCATCTGCCTCCTGGTGCTGGCCACATGGGCTTCCCTGACCTTGAAATCAATGTTAATCTGCCCACAACCCCCAGGGTAGCAGTGCCCTTGATGGAAGAGGCCACTCTAATCTTACTCCTCTGCTTCAGCTGTCAAGGAGGTGTAACAGGCTAGTCTATTAACAAGGTCAGTTAATTAACTCAAAGGGGAAATAACCATGCTAAGCTCCTGTCTCCTGGTGGGAGCTCTTGTTGCACCTTTTGGGGTAAATGGGATGCTTAATTCTCTTGCAACTTGAGCAAAACTCGGATAAATGTGTAAAATCCCCTTTTTTCCCCCCACCTTTATGAGCATTACTATCATGTCTCTAAAATAATCCTCTTGGTATGCATGGAAATGAGTTGCTTGAAGGTATTGGGAAGTCCTGGGGCTGAAAGGCTCCTCAGGAGACTCCTGATGCACTGACTTCTCAGGGCTTGGCACAGCCTGGCAGCCTTTGCCCAGCTCTGTCCTGCTGTGCGTATACACACGCTGCTGCCTGCGCTCCACGAGCCCGTCTCCAGCCCAGGGTGGTTTGCTGGCCTGAGAACTGGGGCAGTGTGGCTTAATTGGTGCTTTCTTTCAACCGATGCCAATTAAAAGGGCTCAGGCTCTGTCTGAGAGGCTTCCTTCCCCTCCTCGGCTCCATAAACACGAGAGGAGAGGCTGCAGGGTTGGTCTGTGCGTGGGATTGGCTGCCCAGAGATGCTCCGTGACCTCCATCCTCAGTGGCTTCCCAGGTGCCACTGGACAAAGCCATGAGCAGCTGGGTCTGAGTTCAGCATTGACCCTGCTGTGAGCTGAGGGTGGTGGAGAGATCCCGAGGTTCCCTTTGGTCTGTGTGAGTTTGTCCCTGTGGTTGCGACTAGGCTAATGGGTGGTGAGAAAGGAGTGGCTCTGGTGGCTTTGTGGATGTGGAGCTAATGGAGCTGCAACCATGGAAGCACTTAGAAATGCAGTGTGAAAGCTGCTGGTGGTTGCAGCTGCATGACTCTGGCCTCCAGTGCCACTTGAGCTTGTTTATCCTAAGTTCTTGATGCAGGTGATGGGTCTTGTTGGGCTTTCAAGCCCATGGCAGCTCAGAGCTGGGCACGTGTGCTTGGCAAGTGCTGTGACCTTGTTTGCATTTCCTTTTGGCCTTGTGTTACTGTTGACCATGGTCTGCTCAGTGGTGGTGGTGCAGGGTTGGGATGGGGAGCAGATTTGGTGGCCGTGGGCTACCAACCCCAAGCTGTTAGCAGAGCAGCAGCACACCCCTGGCTACACAGCCAGATGTGGCCAGTCTTAAGGCCATGCTGACTTCTGAACCTCCACGTAGGGCATCTGTCTTCTCCCCTTCCCCAGCTGCTGGCTCTGCTCTGGGGAAGGTCTGTTCTACTTGCAGGTTGTAGAAACCACTGTCATGTCCCAGCTCTGTCCCTTCAGAGCCTGTCAAAGCCACTCACCCCCCAGACATCTGTGTCTGCTTCTGCACAGAGTGGTTTCCAGCATGGCATGTCCTCTTGGAGCCAAACCTTCTGGGAGGGTCAGGCTGAAACTCTTTATCTTCAGGTCTTTGATGTCCAAACGTGAGGCTCCAGCTGTTCTGTAAAGCCAGGATCTGGCTCCCACAGCTCAGGACAGTGCTCAGGAGTCATCTACAGCTCAGGAAAGTGCATCACTGGTGTCTCTCTAGTGCTTGGCAGCTGAAGGCAACCAGCAAAGTGGGGTGTGGAGATTTGTCATCTTCCAGGGGTGTGTGTCTGCTGCTCAGCCCCGGGAGCTGATCTCTGGGCAAGCCCACGGGGAGGGAACCTGGGGTCCATCCACATTGGTGCGAAGGCTCCTCACGAGCTCCTGATCGCCGTTTTAATTAGCAATATATTCTGGCAGAGAACAAAGCTCCGTCTCGCTGAAGCAGATGGCTGAGGGGGGCGAGGGGGGGAAGGTTGCTGCTTTATTATGGGTAGAGGCCACCTCGAGCAAACGGCCCAGGCTGCAGATGCTCTCCCAGCCCCGAGCTGGAGCATTGAAAGCCACGAGCGACCATCTGCTCCTCGGCCGGGGCGAGCACACGCCTGCCCAGCCCCAGCGCCACATTCCTGGGCCCTCCGCTCCCGCCTCCAGCTGCGGCCCCGCCGGCACGGGGACACAATGCCCTGCCTGCCCTCGGGATGTGCCACCCCCCCCTTTTGTCCTCCCTGCCCCTGCTGCACAAAGGGACCCCCCCAGAGCCCTCCGCGGCAGGGCAGGGAGGGCGCCCCGGGTCC
>NW_008607776.1:3274-45456 GCF_000691845.1 Merops nubicus
GGTGGTGGTGGCTTTCCAGCCTCCAGCAGCTGTACTACCTCTTCTCGGGGTGTGGGTGGAGTTGCTGCACGCTGGGTTTGGGGGTTCTTGGGTTCGAGGGAAGAAGTGAGAGGGTCTGGTGCTTGAAGTTGTGTAGATACAGTGATCAGGGACGTGGTTTAGCAGGGGGCTTGGCAGAGTGAGGTTAGTGGTTGGATTCGGTCCCAAAGGACTTTTCCAGCCTAAGCAATTTGATGATTCTCACTGGTTCAGATCTGATTCTGTATAAAGAGCTGTTTTGCTTATGCAAAAGGTTGGCAGAGGGCAGTGGGGCCCCCCCTTCTGAGCATCCCTGCCCTGATTCCCCTCAGCTATCCCCTGCTGAGGACAAGGATGAGGGGCTGCAGGGTGGTACCACAGTCTGGCACCCAAAGAGACCTCCCAGCACCATGCTGGCTGGTGGATTTGTACAGGCTGGGGTGGTGTCAGCTTGAGCATTTTTGGGACCACGGGCTGTTTTCTGCCTTTGCAGACAGGACTTTGACAGTACCTGTTGCCTCAGCTCCTGCTTTCTGTGAGCTCACCCTGATGATTTCTCAGGCAAATCTGCCATGTTAACACCTTGGTGGTGGCGTTGGCAGGACAGCACTTGTTTGGGCCCAAATCTGCAGCTTTCTAGTCCAGTATTATATATATTCTTGGCTTTATTGAGAACACTCAGCAGAGCTGCAGGTTCCAGCCCTGCCTGTGACCTCTTGCCTCTGCCAGGCTGATTCCTGTCTGGGAAAGCAGAGGTTGAGTCCCCCATCTGCATCCCTAATTCCTCCCAAAAGCGGAGGGGGATGCAGAGAACCCCCCAGCCCATGGAGATGCTGCAGCAGCAGCCAACGGCCCTCGCCTGGTCCAGCGGATGAAACGGGAGCAAGCAGCAGAGCTAAAAAAAGTCCAGTGACCTAATCCAGTTTCCATGGCAACGTTGTAGATTAATGGCTTTTAGCTGTAATCTGAATGAGATGTGTTGAACTTTTTCTGTGATGATTTAGAGCCTCTTTATGTCCTGGATGACTTTGGCTTCCAATCCATCGGTCACGTGCATGCAGAAGTATCCCCTTGTAGTGGTGGAGGAGCAACATCTGCTGCTGCTAAACCAGGAGCTAATGTCACTGAGCATGGTGTGTGAGTAAGTACCCTCAGCTGGTACAAGGCTGCCCCAGAAAAGACAACGTGTAGGACATGGGGAAGTCGTTTTCAACATGTGCTTCTCCTGGTGCCACTTGAACTGAGGTGGTGTTGCCACAGAGGAAGCAGGATGGCTCAAGACCAGCAAAGGAGAATGTGTTTTCTTCTCTTCCTAGCTCAGCAGAGAGCTTCTTGGCAGCACGGCTGCATCCTCCTGATCTATAGCCATGGCTAGCAGAGGTGTTTTGGAGTGGGCTTGGCTGAGTGCTGGCTGCTGGCCCTTGAGCTCTGCAGGCAGATGGGTGCCCCTTGTCAACAGGGAAAGGAAAAAGCAGCAAAAGCTTCATTTCATAGCTTGCATGTGCTCTAGGAGCAGATGTCATAGAGTCATAGAATGGTTTGGCTTGGAAGGGACCTTTAAAAGCCATCTAATCCAACCTGCCTTCAATGAGCAGGGACATCCCCAACTAGAGCAGGTTGCTCAGAGCCTTCTCTGACCTCACCTGGAATGGTTCCAGGGATGGGGCAGCGACCACCTCTCTGGGCAGCCTGGGCCAGGGGCTCACCACCCTCACCATCCAAAATTTCTTCCTTCTCTCTACTCTAAATCTCTCTCTTTTAGTTTAAACCACTCACCCCTTGTCCTGACTCAACAGGCCCTGCTAAAAAGTCCCTCCCCAGCTTTCTTTTACACCCCTTTAGGGACTGGCAGCCCCCAGCAGGTCTCCCCAGCTGGAGCCTTCTCCTCTTAGGCTGCCCCAACCCAGCTCTCTCCTGCTGGGCCCCCAGCGGAGGGGTTCCCCCCTCAGACCATTCCTGTGGTCCTCACACCCCGAGTGTCCCCATCGTGCTCACATAAGTGGTCTCAGTGCCACATAACCACACGGTGAGTGTGTGTTTCTAGGGTGCCTGGGCTCGGTGACTGGCATGGGTGCCACACTATCCCCCACAGAGGGGAGTGGGATGGTTGTGCCACGCAGGTTTCTGCCAGGGGCTGCCCATGATGGGGATGCTTGAGATGCCAAGTGTGCTGTGCTGGTGGCCTGGCTCACAGGCTGGCTGTGTACGAGACCTCTGGGCTGTGGGTGAATCTTCTGCAGTGGGAAAATAGGTGCAGCATCAAAGAGCTGTGGATGGCAGCCCAGCCCCTGGGGAGCAGGGAGATGAAAGGCTGGTGGCGTGGCTGGAGCTGGGTAGCTCGTTTGATGCTGATCTCGGAGTCTCTTTCATAGGGGTGATGTCGTGCAATAGTAATCACTCAGGAACCTTTTGCTTTCTCCCCAGCACTGGAAGACACGAGACAGCGAGGAGTACGAGGCCGAGGGTAAGAGCAAACAGCAGCACTTGTAGCAGCTTCTTCTCCTTCCAGCTGTGAAGATGAATCAGAGGAACACTTCAAGGTGTCTTAAGGAGCTGGGTGCACTGAGCTGTCCCGGGCTGGCATGGTCCAGAGCTTGGGAAGGCTCACATGGGACCAACCTGCCCCAAGCTGGGAAAGAAAGCTGAAGTGGGGCTCCTCTCCATCCTGCCTGGTGCAGATGCTCCTGCTCTCCCTGCCCAGAACAGCCCGCGGGTCCTGGTCCCTGCTCATGTCCTGGCTGTAGTGGAGCCCAGTAGGCACTAGATGTCAGCACGGACCAGTCCTTAAATACTCCCTAATTGTCCTAGAAGGGAGAGTAGGGTGACCCTGGGGGGGCTGTTGGGCTTTGGCACGAACCCGCTGCACAAAAAGATGTTTGTAACTAAGCTGTGCAGCTTTTACACCTCGTCAGTATTTCAGCTGCTTTGTAAGCCCTGCCCCATCCCAAGGGACCAGATGTGTTCTCCAAAAGCTGCTTTTTCCAGCCCCAGGAATGAGGGAGCAGCTGAGCAAGCTCTGGCTGGTTTGTCTAGTGAGGATTTCCAGCTGGCTGAGACCACTCCAGGCTTTGCTGGAGGTAGAGGAAATGTGTTCAGCTGAAGGCTCTTGGATTTTTTTTCTTCTCCTGAAGGGGTGTTTGGAAGTACTTAGATCAAAAAATACACTACAGTTTACATTTGAAAGAGGATGGGAGTTGAGGCACCTGCACCTGGGTGGTGACATTTATGGAGACAGGCAACCAGTGAAGTTTTTGACCTAGCCAAGGCATCTGGATATGCATCTTGCTCAGTCCTCTCCCCCAGTCCCATTAACTGCCTGGAGGATGAGGGGTCTCTTCTCCATCCATGCTGGTGGCAGGGCTGTGCATCCCCAGGCCACCAGCCTGTGTTGTCCATCAGACATCTGTCCCCCCAGAGCCCCTCCTGGCTGTGGTCCCAGCAGCCCACACTGTGCCTGGATGTGGGGTTCCCTTGCCTCTGGTGGCATGAGCTGAATCCTGAGCAGGATCTGATCCTTCTAGTAGGGTGTGGTAGCTGTACTCCAAAACTACAAGTGTGCTCTGTGGGAGTTGATGTAAGACAGATGGTCCCACCTTGCTGCTGGTTGCAGAAGGGAGTGCCAGGGTCAGGCTGTAGCACGAGCAGCCTCCCATTGGTGTTTGGTAGAGGGGGGTGTTGGAGAGTGTTTGGGGTTAGTAGCACACCGGGCTGCCCCACGGGAAGCATTGATTTTGACATCTCCCTCCTGTTTCCTCGTGTGCCTTTGAAAGCACATGTGGGTTGAGCAGCTCCTTCCATCCTTCCTCATTGGTTTTGGCTGGAGAGGAGAAACTCGGTTCAGCTCATTGGTGAACTTCCTGGTTTGGGGAGCACGGTGTGCTGCTTTTTGCTGCTTTTGGCTGGCTTTTTTGTTCAGCCTGGAGAAGAGAAGGGTCTGGGGAGACCTACTTGCAGCCTTTCAGTGCTTCAAGGGGGCTGAGAAGAAAGTTTGGGGCAGACTTTGTAGCATGGCCTGTTGGGACAGGACAAGGGGAGATGGTTTGGAACTAAGAGGGAGATTTAGACTGGATAGAATGACGACTTTTTTGCTGCTGAGGGTGGTGAGCCCCTGGCCCAGGTTGCCCAGAGAGGTGGTCACTGCCCCATCCGTGGAACCATTCCAGGTGAGGTTGGCCGGGGCTCTGAGCAACCTGCTCTAGCTGCAGATGTCCCTGCTCAGGGCAGGGGGTTGGACTGGGTGGCCTTGAAAAGTCCCTTCCAACCCATTCTATGATGAGAAAGAAGAGATGCTCTGCCTGCTGCAGCAGTGAGTTTCCCCATGCTGTGCAGAACCTCCAGGTCTTCTGGCAGTCACCTGTGTGCAGTGGATGGACAGAAACCAGAGCATTTTCCCCCATTTCCAGGGCAGCTGCGCTTCTGGAACCCAGATGACCTAAACGCTTCTCCTGGAGCATCACTGCCCACCCCAGACTGGATAGAGGAGAAACTGCAGGAGGTCTGTGAGAACCTTGGCATTACCAGGGATGGCCACCTCAACAGGAAAAAGCTCATCTCCATCTGTGAGCAGTATGGGCTCCAAACAGCAGCTGGGGAGGTGAGTGGCCACCTACGGACCTGCTCCCATCAGTGCATGCCCTTGGGTATTACTGTCCCCACAGTGTGTCCTGTGGTTGACCACAAGCCTGAAGCACAAGTGCTGGTTAACACATCCTACTTGGAAAGGGGATTTCAGCTCCAGCTCATGGCTTTCCCAGCAAGTTTGTTGGTGTCCCACCATCAGATGTGGGAGGCTGCTCTAGTAGAAGGCAGCTGCCAGGCTTCCTGACACCAAAGTGTGCGTGTCTTCTCATGCAGCTGCAGAGTAAACTGGAATTTAAAAACATATCCTAGATTCCAAGCATGTCTCCTTAATCCCTGAAATCTTCTAGCTCAATGGTAAACGTGGTTAAAATATTCATAGATGGTTGCTTTGGACTTTGAGAAGGCCTGCAGGCAGTTTCTATCCTCCAGGAAAAGCCCAGAAGAAAATTATTTCTTTAGCAAAAGTCTCTTTTCAATTCAGGATTTAGTTTTATAAAAAAAGAGGCATTTTTTTGCATCTTAAAATAACATGGGTTGTAATAATTTCCTTCATAAAATCTGTTTCTGAGCAGGTGTTCCTCTGCAGCTTTTGCAGCAAAACATTTTCAGGATATTAAGGCATAAAATGGAAAAAAATGAACTGTAGACAAAGAAATAGTGAGGGGCTAATCTCAACATCTCTGGCCTCAATAAGATTGGTCTTGCTTTGCAGAAAGCAGAATGCCCTGGGGCACAAACCAGATTTATTACAACCTTGCAGTGTCTTGCTGTGCTTTTTCACCTGGTCACTCCAAGCTGCTGGGCTTTTGGCTTCTCTCACTACCTTGCACTGAAGTCTTGAGGTCACCCCTTCTCTAGAGCAGAAGGAAACAAGGGGTTTTCAGGCTGCCTAGCAAGGCAGAGGCTCCAAGATGACCAGGAGCTTACATGCTCTTGCAGGCAGGACTCATGCAGTGTACGTGGCTCTGGAGTGTCCTGTGTGAAGGTTCCTGTACCTGTTACACTCCAACAGCCTGGGCCTGGCACATCTTTTGCTCTGCTCCTGTTTTGTAGAGCCTAAGGAACAGGGTGTTTTCTTCTGTGCCCAGCTTACCGTGGTGGTTTTTGGCAATGACAGCTGTGACTTCTATCCCCTGCTGCTTGCAGGTGCTTGAAGAGGTGCTCCACAACCTGGAGCAAGATGAGACCATGAGTGTAGAGGACTTCTTCTATGGCTTGTTTAAGAATGGCAAGTCACTGACACCCTCGGCGTCCACTCCCTACAGACAGCTGAAACGACACCTCTCCATGCAGGTGAGAGCCTGGGGTGGATCCTGGGCTAAAGGGAGGAGGAAACAGGCTAGGTGGGATTTGCTCTTCCTCCCCATTTCTCCCTGTGGTGGGGTAGCAGTGATGGTGCCCCTGCCCCATCGAGGTAGATGATGGCCATGAGCCAGGCGTGTCCCAGTGACCGTGGACATGGGTGCCTCTGGCCCAGGCAAGAGCGATGGGGTGAAGCTGCTGGAGGCTTCCTTTGGGGGTGTGTGTGGTGGGATAAAGCAGAAATAGAATAAAGAAAATATCCTCAGGGAAAAGGGCCCTTTAAAGTAGTGTGAAGTAGTTTAAAGTTTGAAATCTACTGCCCGTCCTTGCCAGGAAGCTGAGGGCTATAGCAAAAGCACCTTTGCATATGCTCCCTGCAGTCTTTTTAGGGGAGATCATAGAATCACTGTGGTTGGAAAGGACCTCTAGGCTCATCAAGTCCATCCTCCACCCCAACACTTCCCTAACCACTAGACCATAGCCCCAGGTGCTGTGATGACCTTTGAAACCAAAACCGGCTGGTGGAACACCCTTTTGGAGCATTGAGGAGAGCTCTGAAACGGTTCCGTCCGCGCTGCAGCGAGGCCAAGCAGATCTTCCTCCTTCATCCCCAGGGCAGTGTCAGTGCAGTCCCCCTCCCCAGCCTCTCTGGTGGCTCCTCTGACCCTCTCCCCTCTCGGCAGTCCTTCGATGAAAGCGGGCGGCGCACCACCACCCCCTCGGCCATGCCCAGCACCGCCGGCTTCTGCCTCTTCTCCAGCCTGGATGATGGCATGGGCCACGGCTGCGTGGAGGATGTCCTCGACTGCTGGCACCAGGAGGGCATAGAGAACAGCCAGGAGATCCTGAAGGTAACCCTCTCACCCCTTTGATTGCCTTTTTTCCTGGATGTGAGTAGCTGGATTTATTTTTTCCCCTTCTACAGTTCTTGGTTCTAGTGAGAGGAGTCAAACCACTTTGGGAATTTCCTAATTACTGAAGCACTGGTGCATCCCAGAGAGATAGGATTTAATGGTAAAAAAATGTAACATGACTTCCAGCTTAGCTCCAAGAGGTCACCTAGATTTGTAGAAAGCAATTTAATTCCTTTGTCTCCCTGAATAGCTGCACCTACAAACCTTTTAGTACTGAGATGACCTGAATTACTGCTAGTGCTAGGGTGGAGGACAGCTCTTGAAACCCTGCCCAGTAATTAGCGCTTTATTGTCTGGAGTGAAAGGTTCATGAGGGTTGCAAATTGAATAGCTGAAGTAAACCCCATCCGTGTTTGTCTTGCTAGAAGCCACGGCCAGGAGGAAATAATTTCACTTCTCTATCCTGAGACCATTGCTGCTGGGAACCCAGCGATGGTGGCAGATTTCTCCTGGCATCTCATGTGCATGGAGATGATGAATATCCAGCTTGGAATAAGCTCTGCTCTTGCTCAGGCTTGAAAACCCACTTGCAGCCTGGGCTCGTACTGGCCAGTTTTATAACCTGGTTCTGTTTTCTCCAGAATCCTGTGGTGCACCTTTACCTTCTGCTGGTTGCTTACCACTGATAACTTGTTGTGTTACTGGTGTCACTGAGGTTGTTTCTCCAGCATTTCAGCCCCACCACCCACCCTGCTTTGTGCTCCTGCAGAGTTACATTGAAGGAAATTAAAAGCAGTTGCTGGTAATTTATTTTCTAAGAGGTGAGATCCTTGCTATCAAACAGCTCCTACAAGGCTTCTTCTGTGTGGTCTTTATGGCAAGAGCTGGTTTTTTTTTGTTTTTTTTTAACATCTTCAGCTGCTTTCCTGTAGCATTTGAATGTGTAAAAGGCCAGGGTAGTTGGATCCTCACAAGAATTAGTACTTTTAATCAGCCATAGGCTTAATTTCCTCTTGTCTTGCAGCCCAGGCAGGACACTTTCCATCTCCACAGCTGGCAGCAGCTCTTTAACATAGGAAGGTGGCCGAGCTGTCTGGTTTATTGCCCTAGAGGCATTTGTGTGTGACAGATTAATCACCAAGCAAAGATCTTTCCTGAGCCTCCTCGTTTTACCCTGTCACTTCACACAGGAATGTCTCCAGGCTCTGGGAAAGCTCTAACAATGTGTTGCTTTGCAGGCTTTGGATTTCAGCTTGGATGGGAAGGTGAACTTGACAGAGCTGACGCTGGCCCTGGAAAACGAGCTGCTGATAACCAAGAATGGAGTCCACCAGGCAGCCCTGGCCAGCTTCAAAACAGAGATCAGACACTTGCTGTAAGTTGCCAGGATCATGGGCTCTGCTGCAAGTGCCTTCTTTGGGGGAGCCAGGAGGGGTGACCTAATCCAGGCTGGCTGTGCTTACTCTAGGGAGAGGGTGGACCAAGTGGCCAGAGAGAAGGAGAAGCTGCGGTCGGACTTGGAAAAAGCTGAAAAGCTGAAATCCCTGATGGCCTCAGAAGTGGACGACCACCACGCAGCCATTGAGCGCCGGAACGAGTACAACCTCAGGTACAGCCTCCTGCTTCACCTCTCCCTTCCTCTTCATCCTCTTCCTCATCCCTGCTATGACACTGCAGGCACTCGGTGACAGAGCTGGGGGCTCTGTGCCTTCTGGTGGCCACCAAGCCTCACTCCCAGCAGTTATTTGACACCTGCTTCTTCTGACAAGCCCTTCTTCCCTGTGGTGCCTCTGCAGGAAGCTGGACGAGGAGTACAAGGAGAGGATTGCAGCTCTGAAGAACGAGCTGAGGAGGGAGCGGGAGCAGATCCTGCAGCAGGCCAACAAGCAGCGGCTGGAGCTGGAGCAGGACATGGAGAAGCTGAAAACTGAAGAGGGCTACATGCGGGACCGCCTGGCCCTTGCCCTGAAGGTACTGGGGGCTGAATGCAGCTGGGGTGCTCCCCCAAAAGGCAAAGGTGCCCCAAAGTGAGCTCACCCTTCTTAAGAGGATGCTTTACAGTGCATATTTTGCTTGCTGGAAGTGATTGTAGCAAGAGAGAGGCTTTTTGGGTCACCTCAGGAGGTTGCTGCTTGGATCCGTAAAGCTCCAGTTCAAATCTCTGCTGCCATCAAGTGCAGAGTCTGTGTGTGGATGGCTGTCGATGAGCCCTCTGCCTTGCTGGCTCTTTGGCTGTCCAGCCAGGAAATTGTGTCTTGACAAAGTTGAAAATATTGCTTTAGAAACACAAAATCCAACCAATCAAAAGAAAACCCCCAAACCCTCTAAAGCAAGCTTGCTGTTACACCTTGTGGTAATTTATCTGCTGCCTAATGTGATGGTATCACTCACCTATGATCCCAGAGAGTCACATCCTTTTCCTAGTGGTGTTTTTTTTAGAAAACACTTAAGTCATGGTTCTGACTGATGCTTTTAGCACCTAATTAAGTTTGCTCAGTTAAAAAGTGCTGGTGTTGTCTTACAAATGACATGAAAAGTGCTGACAGTCACAGGGAGCTAATATACCTTTGCAGATGTTCAGGCAAGCAGCTTTTGAAGGGGATGGCTGTCTGGGAGCATCAGGAGAACTGTAAAATGCTCCTTCTGAAGCAGCCACCTCCAAGGTGGGAGGAGAGGAGCAGCACAGGGTTTGTGAGCCAGCTGTGGGTCCAACGTGTGCGTGGATTCACAATTCCTGTCTTCAGCTGAAGCCTGTAGCAGTGTCATGCTCTGGCTTGACTGGGAGATGACCCATTTCTTAATGAGTTACCATGTGCTAATGTTTTCCTTCTCCAAATGCTGAGGCTGTTGGGGGGGTTCTGTTTGGTCCAGGAGAACAGCCGCCTGGAAAATGAGCTGTTGGAATCAGGAGAAAAACTGGCTGAGTATGAGAGCTTGGCAAGCAAACTGCAGAGGAACTTGGAAAATGTCCTGGCTGAGAAGGTAAATCCTCCTCTTCCCAGTGTGCATCCCGAATTAAATTGCTTTTCAGTCACTGTGCTCAAGCTGCCAACTGAATAGCTGGAGGCTCTTGGGGGATCTGTTGAGGTGTGACCAAGGCACAGCCCACCTGGTTGACATGGACTGCCTGACTGACTTCTCCTTAAGGAAATTAAAGATACTTCACCTTAGCTGTTGATTAATACTAATTAACAGCAGAGAGTGTTGCAGTGAAGCAGTCAGCCTGCAGATTGCCAGGGATTTCATTCCTCAGCACCATAGTCTTGGGTACACCTGAGGTGCAGGTCCTTCTTAGGAAAGCTGATGCACATGGGGATCAGTGTTACATGGCATCTCTGCTGAACTCAGATGACAATCGAAGTGATCATGGTTGTATTACAAAAGCCTTGTCAGAATATCAATTTCTCCAAAGGCAGTTCAGTCCAACAGGTTGAGGGAGAGTTGAGCCACTCTGCCCTGCTCTGAAGAGACCCCCCTGCAGTGCTGGGGCAGCTCTGGAGTCCTCAGCAGAGCCAGGGACCTGCTGGAGCAGGGCCAGAGGAAGCCCCAGCAATGCCCCGAGGGGGGAACCCCTCTGCTGGGAGCCCAGCAGGAGAGAGTTGGGCTGGGGCAGCCTGAGAGGAGAAGGCTCCAGCTGGGGAGACCTGCTGGGGGCTGCCAGGGCTTCAAGGGGCCTGGAAGAAAGCTGGGGACAGACTTTTTGACAGGGCCTGTTGGGACAGGACAAGGGGTGATGATTTGGGACTAAAAGAGGGAGATTGAGACCAGAGAGAAGGGAGGAATTTTGGCTGCTGAGGGTGGTGAGCCCCTGGCCCAGGCTGCCCAGAGAGGTGGTCGCTGCCCCATCCCTGGAACCATTCCAGGTGAGGTTGGCCGGGGCTCTGAGCACCCTGCTCTAGCTGCAGATGTCCCTGCTCAGGGCAGGGGGTTGGACTCTGTGACCTATAAAGGTCCCTTCCCACCTAGTCTGTGATTCTGTCATATACTGGGATTCTCACCCAGCAAGCTGAGGTGTGCATAGGCTAGGCTAGGAAGCTGTGGCCTGCAGTCAGAGTTAGCCTGAGAGCTATGGTGAGACAGCAGCTAGTATTGGGTGGGGAGGTTGCTCGTTGTCCTCTACCAGCAGAGATGTGGAGCTACTGCATTTATAGTCCAAAAAAAAAAAAGGGGAGGGGAGTGCCCAGGCTGCAGGACCCCTTCTGACTGGCCCTCGGGGAGGGGTGAGCAGAGCTGTTGAGTGGAGCAGTAACTCAGTCCCGTTGCTGCCCTTGCAGTTTGGTGACCTGGACCCCAGCAGTGCCGAGTTCTTCCTGCAGGAGGAGAGGCTGGCCCAGATGAGAAGCGAGTACGAGCGGCAGTGCCGGGTGAGTGGAGCCCAGGGCTGCAGACCCCTTGTCCAGGAACACCCTTACTGCAAGCAGCTGCAGCACAGCACTGCTGGGTTCTTTTTTTCCTTGTGTAATGACTTTTTTTTACACTCACCCAAGCTCTTAGTGGGTGGAAGGGTCTTGCCACAGAGGTAACTGGCTGAGCTAAGAGGGTGATGTGCCCCAAGGGTGGGCTTGGGGTCTACAGAGCCCCCTTTGTTCCCCAGCTGGACATCAGGCTCAGCTCCCTGCATGGTTATGCTCTAGTGGTTTTTTTTATTTATGAAATAAACTTTCAATTCAGAGTTGCAGGAACTTACAGCAGAAATCAGCTATATCTGAGTTTTGCTCTTTTCCAAAAGAGTAGTATTTTCTTAAAACAAAACTGAACAAGTAAAGCTTGTTTTCTTTTGCCCAAATCTTGTGTGGCTGAAATACTTCTTTAAGGTAGGCCTTCAAATTACCTATCTAGGCATCTACTTTCTGATGAGTACTATGCTTACCAGCTTTCAGCTCATCTGTTCTGCCTGATCCTTTTCATTCCATAATAGACTACCCTGGCAAAAGGCTGTTGGAGCAGGTCCAGAGGAAGGCACAATAATGATATGTGAGGGCTGGAACCCTTCTGCTGGGAGGCCAGCAAGAGAGAATTGGGCTTGGGCAGACTGGAGAAGACTTCAGGGAGACCACCTAGTGGCCTTTCAGAACTTCAAGGGGCCTGTCAGAAAGCTGGGGACAGACATTTTTGGCAGGGCCTGTTGTGACTGGACAGGGGGTGATGGTTTGAAACTAAACGAGGGAGATTTAGACCAGAGAGAAGGAAGAAATTTTCCACACGGTGTGGTAAGCCCCTGGCCCAGGCTGCCCAGAGAGGTGGTCGCTGCCCCATCCCTGGAACCATCCCAGGGGAGGTTGGCCGGGGCTCTGAGCACCCTGCTCTAGCTGCAGATGTCCCTGCCCTGCAGGGGGTTGGACCAGATGGCCTTGAAAGGTCCCTTCCCACCCAAACCATTCTGAGATTTGATGATTCTAATCTGAAACAGTGCAGGGGCTCTCTTAGGAAGCTGCAGTTGAAAAGCAAAGGTTTTCTAGAGATACTTGCTGAATTGATACTCCTTGATAATAAGTTGCTTGAATGTGCTATTGAATTTTTCTTTTTAAGCACTGGCAGACACAAATCAGTACTCAAGGTTTGCTTTCTGAACCCCTGAAATCTGCAGAATTGTGTGTTTATACAGCAGGGATTCATTTTCCTCAATAAAAGCTGTTCATGGAGTGCCCAGCACTTGGCTCACACACTCGGGATATTCTGCTGGCACGGGGCAGAAGTACCAGATGGTAAATGCAGTAATGAGGGGATCTCCTTCCTAATTTGATCTTTTGCTTCTGATTTGATTTTGCAAGTAGATGGTGCTTGGGGAAGAGGTATTTCTCAGCTGTTTAGAAAACGTTTCTGAGCTGCTGTTTAGAAAAGGTCATAGGAAGAAGGAATTAAGTGGAAGGTCCTGGAGCACCGTGTACTTTAGAGGCAGAATAGAGGCTGAAAGAGGGTTCTGCTCTTCCAGTCAGGGACTGGCACAGGTTGGAACCTGGAGAAGGGTGTTGTCTTCCTGATAGAAGGATGACTAAGTGTGACACGATGGCAGAGTTATTGACAAGCCTTTACCTACTCTAATTCCTTCCTAGATGTCTCATTGTGGGAGTGTTGATGTACAGATGCTTGGCTCCCCTGTTTGCTTTCACTCAAGTTTGGTTTTTTCCCCCTTTCTCAGGAGCTGCAAGACCAGATAGATGAGCTGCATTCAGAGCTCCAGGAGTACCGTGCTCAGGGCAAAGTGCTCAGACCTTCACTGAAAAATTCACTGTCAGAAGAGTTTGACTTTGATATGAAAAGTCATGGCAATAGTGGTATTGAGCCTGACCAAGGTAAAGCACATCTCCTGTATCCTGTGTTTCTGATAGTATCTTAGAGGCAATGATGTAAAAACTTTCCCAAACCTTCATGGTGAGACTCTCTTTGGGCTTCAAAGATATGTATCTGATTCCCGTTTTTTAAAGGACTTGGTTCAGAAGACTGCAACCCATTAAACATGAGCATAGAGGCAGAGATGGCTATTGAACAAATGAAGGAGCAACATCACAGGGATCTGCATCACCTCAAACAGGAGCTTGAAGACACAGTAAGCTATTTAACTTAAAATGAAACTTTGCAGCTTTTTCAGCCTCTTCATACAACTGGAATGGTCTTGGAGAAGGACTTTTAATTCCTGGTCAAATTATAACCTTCCTGTGAATCTGAGCTTCTACCTTCCCTGCTCCTTCTGCATGTCACTGTGATGGGGATGGCTGAGGGAAGGCTGCAGTAGCTCCTCATGCTGCTCAGTCTTTCCACACGTGCAGAAATATCTCCATTGGCTCCATGTGGAGAAATCTTGGATTGAGGTGGACTTTCAAGGCTTGGCAGCTCCACTCCAGTGCCTGTCTATGGTGCTAGGAAGAGCTGGCACAGCTTTGGTCACAACACCCACCAGCCTATGCTGGCACCTGTCAGAGACATGAGGTGGCCAGTGGCCAGGCTTGTTCTGAGGGAGTCAGCTCAGGACCAGGAGGTGGAGAGTCCCATCAGGTTTCCACTGCTGGTGTCAGACCAGTGCCCACCTCCAGATGAGAGGTGGCTATAGAATTGTGGTTGTTACAGAACTATGTGTTCATTGCACTCAGGGCATAACACAGGTACACTGAAACTGGGACAAGGCTGGGATGGGAATGGGAGAAGGGGGCTGATAAAATACCACCCCAGAATCCTAACTTTTCCTTAGGGATTTGTCTCATGTCAGTTGTATAAACAGAAAACAAAGCA
This sequence comes from Merops nubicus, assembly GCF_000691845.1. Taxonomy (NCBI): domain Eukaryota; kingdom Metazoa; phylum Chordata; class Aves; order Coraciiformes; family Meropidae; genus Merops; species Merops nubicus. Next base: position 17,257 of record NW_008607776.1, read on the forward strand.
AAGAAAAAAAAAAAAAAAAAAAAAAAAAAAAAAAAAAAAAAAAAAAAAAAAAAAAAAACAAAAAAAAAAAAACAAACCCAACCACTTAAAAAGGACAAGGCTCGTTTGCTTCTTAATTTGGGGAGAGTTCTGAAAAGGTAATCATGGAGTTACAGAATGGCTTGAGTTGGAAGGGACCTTAAAGATAATCTAGTTCCAGCCCCCCTGCCATGGGCAGGGGCATCTGCAACTAGAGCACATTGCTCAAAGCCCCATCCAACCTGGCCTTGAATATCTCTAGTGATGGAGCATCCACAACTTCCCTGGGCAACCTGTGCCAGTGTCTCACCACACTCACAGTGAAGAACTTCTTCCTAATTCCTAACCTAAATCTCCCCTCTCCCAGTTTAAACCCATTACCCCTCATCAGTGAAATAAGAAAATCCATTTGTAATTTGCAAAATGAACCTGGGACTTAAAAGTTGTTGTTGGTGTCTCTCTTCACTGATTTGCTGAATGGAAAAGAATGAATTTCACTGGTTTTTAGATAATAATCATCTTTATCCCAGTAAAAAATTAAGCTGAGCACTTCAGCATTCCTTGCAGGGGAAGTCAATATAAGATGCTAATGTACAAATCAAAATATCTTGTAGAATATATGGAAATGTATGGTACAGAAATGTTGAGGAAACATCTCTGTAGAATATTCTGTTATAAATGACCCAGCCCCATCTGTTTTCCTCTTTCTAGGTGAGCCATTATGAAAAGCAGCTAGATGAGACAAAAACCCACTGTGAAAAGGAGCAGGAGGATATGAGGAAGAAATATGCTGAAGAGATGCACGTCATGGAAAAGCAAATAACTGGCCTTAAACATCAGATTGCAGAACTGCAAGGAGAGGCAGCAGTGCTCAGAGAACAGCAGGAAAAGCTTGACTGTAAATATCATGATGAGAAAAATGAATTGCAGATGCATTTTGAGGAGGAAAAAGCCAATCTGCAAGAACTATTGAGGCAGGAACATGAAGATGATGTTAGAGCCAGGCTGGAGCAGGTAAATGAGAAGTTCAGTCAAGAACGGGAAGAACTGATTCAAAATGGTGTCTGGGTGGAAGAAAAGATGAGAGTTTTAGTGCAGACACTGCAGGAGGAGAAGGGAGAGTTGGAACGTGGCTTTCAGGAGCAGCTGAAAAGGATGGCAGAGGTGCATGCCCTGGAGAAGGAGGAGCTCCAGCAAGAGCTGCTGAGGAAGCACGAGCAGGACCTGGAGGAGGAAAGGTGAGTGTCGTGGCTGGCAGGGACAGGAGTACTCTAAGCTGACCTTGGTGGCTTGGTATGGTGACCAAAGGGAACCTAGTGCAGCAATGACTCCTGGTGCTTCATTCACTGTTTTGTTCCAGAACACTGGGCTGCTGACCAGGGGCTTTTTCTTCTGACCTTTCTCAAGTAGATATTTGTCTTTTTAGCTCACCCAGAGGCAACAGTAGTGCTAAAGCATAACTAGATGTGATTAACTTGAGCTCTGTTCAGGATCCCTGTGCTCTATAAATCCCTGCCTTGTCCTTTTAAAGCATCTGGGTTTTCAGAGTTGTTCTTTTCTGAAGACATAAAGGAATGGCTGGTAAATGCTTTTAGCCAGGATTGAGTGTCAAAAAGAAACTGAAACCATCCTGGGGTGACAAGGAGAGCTGAGGGTAAGAACAACTGCCCCCCCAAATCTGGTGACAAGATTAGAAGGGCATATATTGTACATGAAACCTTTTCTGAGGACATTTCATGAGTTACACTTTTCCAAGGCAGGTAGATTTTTGTACTTGAAGTTCCAACAGATTGCTTTAAATTTAACTTTGGCTCTCAACCAGTAGAACTTCATCTAAAACTCAGTGAAAAAGTATTTTTTCAGCTTGTTTCCTTCAGCCTAAAAAGCAATTTGGATCTTTTTGAGTTAGCCCAGAGTTTAGTAATATATTATGTTAACCATGTTTAGGAAAAAAATGGAAAGTGACTATAACAGAAGAGCATCTCAAGCAGAAACTCAGTTTTCTGTCAACACACAAACCCTTGTGAATAAATACGAAGAAACAATCCAGAATCTGGAAGGACGTTACCAGCGAGAGTTGCGTGAACTTGCCGAGCAGCGGAGAGAGGAGAAATCTCAGTGGGAGTTTGAAAAGGATGAGATTGCTCAGGAGGTTGCTGAAGCCCACGAGCAACTGAAGTCAAGTCTGGCAAATGAAAAGGCTGTTTCTTCTGCCCTGACCCAGGAGAAGGATCTCTTGGAGAAAAACTTCAAGGAAGAAGTGAACAAGCTTGTGTGTGAAAGAGAGCAGCTTCAGAAGGAGCTGCAAGAGCTGAGGAGTGCTGCAGAGAAGCAAGAGCAAAAGCTGAAGGATAAAATAACACAACTCCAAAATGACCATGAAAAAGAGCTAAAGAACAAAGAGGAGCATCTATCTGTGGTGGAGGAAAATGGGAAGCTGGTTAGGCAAAAGCTAGAGAGGCTTGACAGTGAGTATAAGCAAGAGAAAGAAGACCTCAATTCCAAACTTCTCGCTTTGGAGAATTTAAACAAAGACATTTGTGTAAAAGCAGAAACAGAAAAGGCCGAGATGAATTTGGAAATCTCAAACCTCCAAGGGAAAATCCAGAAACTGCAGTGGGAGACCCATAGTTTTTCCATGCTCCAGAATCATTATAGGCTCCTGGAAAATGAGTATGCCAAAGCAAAGAGCAAAATCGCTTCTTTCTCTGGTATGGCCCCTCTGGGAGATGATGTGGATGTCCTGCTAAATCTGCAGAAAGTGCACGAGCAAGCTGTGAAGGAAAATGTCAGGATGGCTGCTGAGATCATCAGGCTGCAGCACAGGTTGGGAGCTGTGAAGCGGGAGCCCACGAGACCTCCCATTTCTGACTCGGAATCATCTCTGCTGCCAGATGAAATGGATCCCAGTTTTGAAGGGTTGCCCAGTGATTGTAAAGAGCTGGAGGAGGGAACAGTTCAGCTTTTGGAAGCGGATACTACAGACCTGGAAGAAATGGCTGAGATTGAGTCAGATTTGGAGGAAGTATGTGGTAAAGCCAGAGCAGGGAGAGATCTTGAGGAAACTCTTGAGAGAGTTCCCAGACCCAAAAGGCCGCTCAATAATGTTAAACAGCAGAAGGTCCATCTGCTAAATCACAGCATAGCTCACCAAAATAAAGGGTCTGTTTCTGATGCTTTGAAACTGCAGGTTGATCTTGAGAAGGCTGAAGAACTGAGTGACACCTCTCTCCAGCTTGATCATGCTCCCAGGTCAACAAATGGTGACCTGAAAAGCGTCATAGCTCAGCTTTGGGAAAGGGTGGAAGAGTTAGAAGACAGATTAATGGCACAGGCTGAACTTCTGTCCCTGCAAGAAGAAATTCAGGTAGAAAATGAGGAGCTGAAATCTGAAATGATAAAGTTAGTTGAAAAAAATGAAGTGCTAGAAGACAGCCTGCGAAAACTGAGAAGCCTTCATTGCAAGCTGGAAGGTGATGAGCTCAGAGAGGCAAACGCCCAGGTCCTTCACAAAGTTAAAGAATTGGAAGATGTCCAAGAACAAGATGCAGAAGGAGATGCAGAGGCACACGGTGAGGAGCTGAGACTGCAGTGCCAGCTAGAAGAACATGCCACCACGTTTACAGGGCAGCAAGACAAGCACACCCACAGTGCCAGCGCAGTGGAAGAAATGGGGGAGCTGCCAGAACCCCACAGGAAGCTGCAGGAGAAAGCTGCTGCTCTGGTTAACCCAAACATCACCCATGTCCACGGCGAGAGGGACGTGGTGGCCCACGGCTTACAAAGCACGTGCACCCAGCTGCAGCAAAAAGTTGATCTCCTGAGGTAACGTACGCTTGCAAAACCCAGTGGGAGACGTGCTGGCCCCACAGTAATCCAGCGTGCTACTTAGCCACTAACCTAGCCTCCTACCCACTGCCTCGTGCCCATCCCTGCATTAACCACTGTAGTTTAACTGGGGGTAGAGAGCAGTGCCTTGGACTCTAACTCCTAGCCAGCAGGCTGATTAATCGTGGATCACGACGGTTCAGAGAAATCCGTGTGACTTGCTCCTCTCTGACCATGACCTAACCCAGTGGGGAAACCAGGAGCAGCCCTGCCAGCTCTTCTCTCTGTGGATGTACTCGCCCTCCCAGGGTGTAGTTGATGGTACAGCAGAAACCCCTTGTATTTTTTATGTCCAAAACACTAGGGGAATGCTTCCAGAATGCTTTCAGCTTTCACTAATACTACTTCTTCGCTCGGTTCACTCACTTCTAGTATGGGATGTTACTTGGAATGCTAAAAGTGCTGCTTTTTTTCCTCAATATTTAAGTTAATGCTAGAGAATTATGGTAATTTTTTTTTCCCAGCAGGAGCCCTTAGCATTAGGAATCCATCATATGATAAACCCCATTATATGACAGAGAATATAACAGGTTTTACCTACTTGTTTTGAATGGCTCTATTTCAACAAGGGTTTCTTTTGGAGGCTATAAACTGGCTACAAATGGCTTAATTATTGTTCAGCACCAGCTTCCTGCAGGAAATTCTTCTTTCAGGTATTACACCAGGGTTGAGTTATTTCTTTGCAGTCACTTTGGGAGAGAGAAGGCACTTCCCAGTGCTTCCCAGTGTTCCCATTCCCAGCATACTGGGCTGTAGAAACAGCTGCTCTCCTAGCAGTCTGTATGTTGTGGTGTGAAAGCTGTTCACAGTTAATGTCATTCATAACTTAAGGACTCAAATGTCTAATACAATATTAGTGTGAAACTTTCACTAGGTATCTGAGATTTTAATTGGCTTGAGCTGTACAAAAAGTGCACAAAAAGCCCCTTGTTCAGCCATCTGGGCTGTGCTCTTAATGAAATGTGAAAGCTATAAAATCCATAAATCCATCCATAAAATAGGTGAATTGTAGCTTTGTTTTGAAATACTACAGGTAGTTCAGGCTTTAGTGATTTTTTTTTTCCTTCCCGTGGGCCTAGATGAGATCCAGAAACAGTTGTCACTTGTCTCGTGTCTCTGCCACAGGTGTGAAGCTGAGAAGCTGAGAGAAGAGAATGTTCTGCTGAAGAATGAGGTGACTTTGTTAAATGAGGAAGGGAGTGCTGCCAGCCTGAAGCTGAGGGAGCTGAGTGGATCCCCAGAAGAAATGAGGTGAGAACTCCATGGGGCATGTGCCACGTGTGTACCTCCAGGCTCTCCCTGTGGTGCAGACCTGGTGGTTACACCCATTCTCCCCAAGTTTCTCCACGTGTTAGTCTACAAAATTTGAAATGGAGTGATTTCCTGGGGCCGTTGGAAATGGAGCTGGTTGGCTGGGGTGCATTGAGATCATTGCCAGCAGGTCAAGGGAGGTTCTTCTGCTCCTCTACTCTGTCCCAGTCAGGCCACATCTGGATGACTGTGGCCAGTTCTGGGCTCCCCAGGTCAAGAGAGACAAGGGAACTGGAGAGAGTCCTGCAGAGGCTGTGAAGATGCTGAGGGGCTGGAGCATCTCTGTGCCAGGACAGGCTGAGAGCCCTGGGGCTGTTCAGCTGGAGAAGAGAAGCCTCAGAGGGGATCTGATCAATGCTCAGCAAGAGCTAAAGGGCCCATGGGAGGCAAGAGGCTGGGGCCAGACTCTGATTTTCAGTGGTGCCCAGCGACATGACAAGGGGCAACGGGCACAAACTGGAACCCAGGAGGTTCCATCTCAACAGGAGGAAAAAATTCTTCCCTGTGAGTGTGGCCAAGCCTGGAGCAGCTGCCCAGAGAGGTTGTGGAGTCTCCTGCTCTGGAGAGATCCCAAACCCACCTGGACACCATCCTGGGCACCCTGCTGTGGGTGAGCTGCTGGAGCAGTGGGGTTAGATGAGATGATCCCCGGAGCTCCCTTCCAACCCCTGTCATGCTTGGATTTCTTGTCCTTTTCATCTGCCCTGTTTTGTCCTGCCCATTTGTGGAGGCAATGCAGGGGCTTAACTGTAGGAGTTCAGGTGACCCAGTGACACATACAAACACAAGATCTGTTTACAAGGTGACCTGATGCAGTTCATCACTTTGCTTTGGCAAAGACAGAGCTTGTTGGGCTGGTGTAGCCTTAGAAAAGGCAGGAAGAGGTGAAGTGTGACAGAGCATTTCAGTGATTTGTTTTTTTACCAGCAGACAACCATCCATGATCTTGGGAGTATTCTTTCCTTCTAGAAAACAATTACTTGGGGTACCCTGGGGGCCTGAGCACTTGCCAAGCCCATGGAGAACAGTGATGCCATTCAATAAATATCCAGAATTGCCATTTCCAGCAATCAAGAAACAGCCCATTCTGGTAGGTGTGTACATTAACAAGCCACCCTCAGGTTAATGAGCTTTCATTTCTCTTTAGGCAAAAGATAGAAGCTGTGAGAAAGGAGAAGGCTGTACAGAAGATGGTTGACAACTTGAAAAAGCAGGTACATGGACTGAGCCCATAATCTCTGTAGAAATCATCATTGTTTAAAAGCCATCCCTTAGAGGGCCACAAAAGTGATAGAAAATGACAATTTTGTACATTTAAACTTCTTGATAACTCTTCTCATTAAGTCTTTGGAATTGATACGAGGCTTGTTTCACCTGATCAGAAGACAACCACAACACTACTGTAACTAGCTTACAGACTTGAGAGGGCTTCCCATAGTCAGCTGGGGAAGCTTATTTAATGGAAATATAAAGTGAAAATCATTCTTCTGTGTTTTTTGTGGGTAATGCTCTTCAGTAGCCCATGGGAAGCAGAGGTTATGTGACTCAGCCTCTGCTTATTTCCCAGCTAGATGAGTATAGGAATGCTGCCAGCCACGACCCTTTGCTCCATGAAACTCCTACTTTTATTTTAAGGGTGGTTTGTTTTGCGTGGCAAATTAGAAGGTTAAAGTAGCTCTTCATGTCTCTCTTACTATTGCTTACTAAAATTCTGCTTGCTCAGAATAGTCTACTAGCTCACCAGCATAATCCTCCAAATACACATCAGCAAAGGGGAGGAGTGGTGTGCCAGATGACCTATCATAATTGATATAATTGAAGCTAATTATGAGAAATTAAGTTTGTGGGGCTGACCATGCATGCTACAGGCCATTGGGAGGGTTCTGACTCTGAAATGGTTGATTTGGCCTAAAGTTAGGGCATAGAGCAAGTTAAATAAATCAAGCAGTGCTACTGGGGCTGTGACTGTTCTGTGCAGTACAGGTCACTCCTGTGCTCCACTGCTCAAAGTCACCATTTTGTGATTCTGTTGTCTTGGCTGAACCATTGAGTTGGAGTGACACTTGTCAGGTTCTTGGTAGTCTTTATAGAAAGGAAATTATTCAGCCTGGAAAAGAGAAGGCTCTGGGGAGACCTCCTTGCAGCCTTCCAGTACTTAAAGGAGCCTATCAGAAAGCTGAGGACAGACAGGGCCTGCTGGGACAGGACAAGGAGGGATGGCTGGAAACTAAAAGAGGAAGATTTAGACTAGACAGAAGGCAGAAATGTTTTGCACTGAGGGTGGTGAGCCCCTGGCCCAGGCTGCCCCGAGAGGTGGTCGCTGCCCCATCCCTGGAACCATCCCAGGTGAGGTTGGCCGGGGCTCTGAGCAACCTGCTCTAGCTGCAGATGTCCCTGCTCAGGGCAGGGGGTTGGACTAGATGGCCTTGAAAGGTCCCTTCCCACCCAACCCATTCTGTGATTCTATAATTGCATGAAATCTTTTAAAATCTATTCCCCACTGTGAAGTGGTCATAACTAGCACTGTTGTCCCTATTCAGGTAGCAGATCTGAAGACCAGGAACCAGCAGCTGGACTCTGAAAATACAGAACTTAACCAGAGGAACTCCAAAAATCAAGCAGATGTGCAGGATCTTAATCAACAGTTGGCAAGAGTGCTCAAGCAGAAGGAAAGGGAGGTGGGAAAGTGTACCCTGGAAGAATGGGAAAAAGAGAGACTGGCTCTAAAAGAGGAACTGGAGAACTCCAAAGTAAAGGTATAGAATTACCCTGTCTCTAACACTATAAATCAATGGAACTTCTAGGAGTGTGGAGGTGCTATGGAATTAGCATCCCTTATCCTGTTCTTGAGCTGTGTCTTTCAAAGCTGACCTTTCTGAAGTACTCACCATGAGCACAAGTCCATGTGGCAGTGGGGGGAGAAGGAGAGCAATGGGGTCAGCCAAAAGCAGGGAGGGAAAAATGTGCAGGTTTGTCTCAAAAATGAGGGTTAGCAATGCTAAATATTTACCAGCATTTTTCAGCATGTCTGTTCAGTCCTGCACCATCCCAGCTCTAACCCACATCACTGGCTGCAGCATCCCCTGGTTAGCCCCTGTTACTCTGTAGGTCTCCTAGGTTGAAATCTGAGCCTTTTACTTTCCACAGTCATCAAATCTGGTGTCTTCCTTGGAGATGGAGGTGTCAAAATTGAAGGTCCAAGCTCATATATTGGAGCAGGAGAACCACATGCTGAAGCAGGAAGTCGAGAACACAAAACAGGTACAGCATCCTATTTGAATCATAGAATCCTTTAGGTTGGAAGAGACCCTTAAGATCAAGTCCAACTGTTAACCCAGCACTGCCTGGTCACCACTAACTCATGTCCCTCAGCACCACGTCTACATGGCTTTTAAATCACACCAGGGATGGGGACTCCACCTCTTGAGTGCCATCAGATAATGCTGTCTGGCTCTCCCTTATCATGCCCAGCTCTCTTGCCTGAGTTGGAAATAGTTTCTTTAAAAAGGGTCCCAACATTAGAGGAATAGAAATCCTCTTGAAACCATCTCTGGGTACAACACAAAGTTGTTCAGATAAGGTTGGTTTCACTTGGCCTTTGCCAAGAGGACTTTCAGAGGAGTGGGTCTACAAAGACAGCCTTTGACAAGGAAGGTAATGATTTAAAGCTCTAATCAGGGAACAGACTGTCCTCTCAGAGAGAATTCCTATTGCTAAACCCAGCTGGAGATGTCAACATCTCTCAGCTTCTGGGGGTAATTTCCTGGAGGGCTTGGTTATCACCTGTGTGAGCAGGGTTCAATTGGCTGGGTAAATATATGCTAATAAATGTAGATAATGAAGGCTACAAACGAGTTAGTTTCTCATCCTGATATGGAAAAATCATTTTCTCTACAGTGTAAAGCACTCCTTTGTACCCAGTGATTTGGATTGATAATGGTCTTAAAAAGCAAAAGCAGCTGAGGCCCTTTCAGGAAGGAGTGGATGGTGGCTTGTGTGTAGTTTAAAGACAGAAGATTGAGTGAGCAAAGACAGACCAGCACAGCAGAAGACAGCTCAGGAAGCTAAAGCACTCTGTCAAATGGCAAAAGGATCAGAAGTCAGCAGTACCATGGGGTCTTTTCCCCCCAGTTTTGTGTAACTCTTGTGCTTGTGCTTCACAGCTGCCCAGATGTCCTGACCTCTCTGACCTTCAAAATGAAGTTTCGAGCTTAGTGACTAAAAATGAGACGCTGCAGAAAGAGAAAGAAGCCCTGAGTGAGGAATTAAACAGGTGTATTGATAAGGTGAGAACTGTAAATCCACATCCTTCCTTACACGCTGCTCTAACAGGCTGTTAAAATTCTCATATCAGTATCCTTAGCATCCCTAACCTGGAAATTGGATTTGGATTGCTTTATCTTCAAGACAGATAAAGGCTTAATGGCCACTGCCCCTTTTTTCCTAGCTGGTCTTATAGAGAAAGCTGAAATTCTGGAGCACAGCTTTACTGTAATTTGTGTAGAAAATTCCAAACATTGCAAGCAACAGAGGCCTGGATACAAATATTGCAGAGGGACAAGGAAGACAGTGTTCTTGTGATTTTATTGCAGCTCTAACGTGCTGCAACTCTGAACTCAAGCAGCGTAACTTGTAAATAATGAGACCCTTGTGTGGAGACTAGGGCTGGGAGCTGAGGGGTGTTTTGCTGTCCTGCCTTTCCTTGGCAGAGCTGTAACTCCCTCTAGCTTAACTCTCAGAGTCAATTTGAGTTAAAGGAAATCCTGCCTGAGTCAGGCTTACCGGTGTAATCTCATTGCAGGTAGCTAAAGTAAGCTGCTTAGAGAATGCAGTTGGCAGCTTGAAGCAGGAGCAGAAGTGCTGGGAACAGCAGAGTCAGGCACTGAAGGCACAGCTCACTGTTTCACAGGAGAAGGTACAACGGGGGGTTTGCCCCAGCCCTGGCTCAGGAGCATTTTTATCCTCTCTTGTAATGCTTTTTTTTTTTTTTTCATCAAAACCAGCAGCCTTCTAGTGTGTGTAGAGATGTCACACAGCTAAGAATGGCCACTTTGATGGGCTTTCAAAGTGACGTCCTCAAAGGACCAGAGGAAATGTGTTAAATGCACTGAGGGATGTGTTTTTCTCCCCCTGAGAATAAGCAATGTTTTGTAGCTACAGCCAAGTTCCTCTTGCCAGTTCTTTCTGCCCAGTCATTCCTGACACACTGCAGAGGTTCTGCTGTTGCTTCTGGCTCTTCTGGCAGTGGCTTGTCCCTCACCGTGCAGGGGAGGGGAATGAAGGGTTACCTGCTTGGCTTGGAGATTCTTGTTGGCTGTGGGATGCCAGGAAGAATAAATAATTAAAGAGAAATCTCTTCCCAGCATATCACAGTGAATATTTGGGCTGGAAGATGTCTCTGTTGAAAGCAGCATTGTGGCTGTGGCTACTAATTTGGAACAGAAAGTCAGAAAATCCTTTAACTTTTTTAAAGGGGACTGTCAGCTTTATAACTTCTTCACTCCTTCCACCAGAGACCCTAAATACGTTTGATAAGTGGTGCACAGGAGGCCAAGCTTACAGGAAATCTTGGTCCCTGCTGAGCTGTCTTCCTGCTCGTTCCAGGTTCAGAGTCTGGATGAAACACTGCAAAACACCAACCTCCAAATGGCCCGACTCAAATCAGACTTGTGGGTGACACAGCAGGAGAAGGAAACTCTCAAACAAGAAGTGATGTCTTTGCACAAGCAACTGCAGAATGCCAATGAAAAGGTAACAGGCCCTCAATCAACTCTGCATGCCAGGATTTATGGACACTAGACTCATAGTTGGACTAGATGACCTTTAAAGGTCCCTTCCAACCCAAATCACTCTAACTGCTGCTCTTCTCTAGCCTGTCACTGTAGCCAGCTTATTTCTTTAGGTTGGTTTGTCCATTCAAAGGACACAGAGTGCTGCAGGCTTGAGGTGAGAAGAGGCTGAGGCTCTCAGCTATGCAACTATTGATTTTTAAATCTTTTCTAAAATAAGTGACATAAACTTAATTTAAAAAAAAAAGCTGAAAAGAGCTATTTTGTACCCACCTCTATTTTAGTGATGGTTTCTATATTTAGTAGTTTTCCATTTGCAGGTAGTCAACTATAATTAGACTTGTCTCATTGTACATAATGTGCAGATTTGAAACTTAAAAGAAGTTGTTTAAGAATAATTTTTGAGCATAAGGGTGGGTAATGATCAGCCCATCTCCTGAGTGTCCATTCTTCCCTGAAAGAAATCTTTTCTGGAAAAAAAATATATATACATTGTCCACAGATTTTATATGATTTTACACCTATCAAAACTATAAATCTATTAATAATCAAACTAGTAATTGAGCAGGGGATCTAATTTTCAGTCCAACTTGGTTTGAAAGGCACAGTGTGACATCAGCCTCTAGTAACTGATGAGGAACTGGAAGTGAAGGAGGTTGTAGACTGCAGTCTTGGGATTGGTGTTATGAATTCAGTTGCTAATTTGGCTTGTTTGCCATGTAATTAAGGAATATTTAACGTCCACATGGAAAAGAGGCTGTTTCAGAATTCTACAACAGGAACTAAATTACAGCTATTACTGAATAATAGATAATACCAAGTTCTGTTGTTTGCTTGATGAGGCTGTGAAATGAAGCACAAATGGGTTTTTTTTGTGGTGTTGAACTCTGCATGCTCCTATCAGCCCTTTTGGCACACAGCTATTAGCTCTGATTTTAGTGAAGGGAAGTACTTTGGGTTTGCACTGGGATTAGCATGTTTGGTTTCTTAGTGGAAAACGGTGTGTGGGCTGGGAGGAAGATGAGAATCCTCTGACTGTAGAGTCTGCAGTTACTGAAAGCCTACTTAAAACCCACCTGAATAGAGAAAACATCTGCTTCTCTGTTGAAGGCCTAACCCTGCAATTCTGTCTGTCTTAAGAATCGGGTTCTAGAACGGGCTGTGCCTTCCTCAGGGCTGCAGGACCAACAAAGGCAGCTCCACTGGGATGAACTGGCCCATCTGATGAAACAGGAGCAGCACCTGCTCAGGCAGGAGAATGAAAGGCTCCAGAGAGAAGCCCAGAGCACCAAAACAGACCTGGCTCACTCCAGGGAGAAGGTAACTGGAGCAAGCCAACCATCACAGAGGTTGTCCCTGTGGGCCAAGCAAAACAGTTCTGGTTTTGCAGTGGGTAAATGCAGGGATTACCTTCCTGGTAATTCCAGGAGAGGAAGGTTCCTCCTTAGTTTTGAATAGAAACATTTGCAGGAAGACTGCAACATGGAAGAGTATTCCCTTATTTTTTCCCCCTTGTGTATGTAGATACTCTTAGGAGGTTTCAAACAGCAAGTTTTCAAAAGAAAATCCTGGTAACTCTTGTCTAGGATTCTGGTTTGACTTCCAGTTAATGCCCTTCATCTTTTTTCTTTCATAAGAACTTCTTACTATTCTGAGCATTTCTTCATGTCCAATATCTTGGCTCACAGTATTAAGCAGATTATAGGGAAGAGAAAAAAGAATAAGATACTCAAAGCTAAAATACCAGAAATACACCAGAATGGGTTGAGAGTCCCACACCAGAATGGGTTGAGCCCAGAACTGTTTGGCACTTGGTATTTTAGATTAAGCAGATGGGATTTGATTTTTTTTTTTAATGGTCTGGAATGTTTTTCCACATTTCTTCCTCTGGTCTCTTTAGATCCGACAGCTGGAATCTACTGTTCTTTCATTGAAGCACCAAAAGCATCAAAGCCAGTCAGGTATCGTCAAAGCCATGGAGCAAGAGAAATTAAGCTTGAAGAGAGAGTGTGAACAGCTTCAGAAGGAGTTGTCCTCTGCAAACAGGAAGGTTAGTTTTAGATGGTGAACACATGACGCAATGCTGTCTGAGAGCTAATGTTGTAGTAAGAGGTTTCTTCTTTTACTCTGAGCTTTGTGTCACTTAGGAATTGTCCCCATTCTTTGAAACTTGTCTGAGATGCTGTACAACGCTCTTAGACGTCCTTTTCAGCAAAGGATCACACTCCTCCAAATACTGATGGCTTTTATAATGAATTTTCTTGATGTGCAGTGATTCATGACTTGCACATCAGGGGAAAAAAAAGGCAAACAGATAAAACAATACTACCTTTCTAAGGAAGCTTCTTGTCTTTTTAATAGATCAGTCAGATGAATTCTCTTGAACGTGAACTGGAAAGCAGCTCAGAAAACGAAGGGCTTAGAAAAAAGCAAGTCAAACTGGATGATCAGTTGATGGAGGTACTTTGCAATCAGTGTTGACTGTACTGAATGGTGTGGGGCTTTGTTGCTGTCTCACTGGACCTATGAATTTACTTAAAAATAATTTCTAGTTGTGTAGAAACAGAGGAAAGTAATCAAAATTAGACTAATTAATCTCCCCTAATGCCTAATCACATCTTTCACTATTGAGACGTAGTGTGACAGACAAGCTTGTCTGAAGCATGTTGTGGTTTATTGTAAGGCTTCAGATATAAAATCAAACAGTGAAGAAGTTTGTTTCTGTGCTTGAGGCAAGGTTAAAGCTTTCCTCTTCCTTCCTAAAACATATAACCTCAAGTCTTCTAACTAATATTTGCATAATGCTTCTCTTAATGTAGAAACCTGTTCTTATTTACTCTGGGAATCATTTGCTGAATTTAAGCCCTGTTATCTAGATCATAGAAACATAGAATCATTCTGGTTGGAAAAGACCTTTAAGATGATTGAGTCCAACCCGTCCCCCAGCAGTGCCAGGTCCCCACTGCCCCGTGTCCCTCACACATCTCCAGAGCTTGGAAACCCCTCCAGGGGTGGGGACTCTGGCACAGCCCTTGGCAACCCTCAAGGGCAAGAAATTGTTCCTCAGGGACAACCTCAACCTCCCCTGGGGCAGCTAGAGGCCATTTCCTGTTGCCCTGTTGACAAGGTCTTGATAGATTAATGATTTACACAACTTGGTGTTAATCTAAAGGCATGAGTGAGAAGTTCATTGGGATTCTTCCAAAGCCTGCTGCCCATTTGTCTGTTCAGTTCTGTTGGAGATAGATCATGCTGGATGTTACAAAAACTGCATAATTTTTGGGTGTGCTTGGTTACAGGAAGGAGCAAGCATAACTATTTTAAGTTAGTGTATCCCTTGAGGTCAGGCTAGACCTCTGAGCTGTGTCTCAGCAGCCTTGCCTAAACTTGTCCTGAATTTGAGTTTAAAACATTATATATATACATATAAAAAAAACTATCAGTTTTGACTTGTTCCATAAATGAAAGCATCTTCTAGATGAGGGGTTTACAACACTTTTATTAAAGATTACATCTTTTTCATCAGAAGGGGAAATGGGAAACATGATGCTGAGCATACTATGGAATTAGCTAAAAAATTGTAAAAACTTGATTAGAAAAGACGAGATTTTGACAAGTTCCTCAAAAGATTATTTGCCCTGCACTTTTATTCAGTTTTAATTAAGCTTTGGGAAAATTCCAAGCACTGTGCAACCCTTTAGTATGAACACCAAGCATGGAATTGCACTTTCTCCTGAAATTCAGTTTTCAGACATGCAGGACTTCTGTTACTCCTGATAACTTTTTCCCACCAGGTGTTTTTAACATTAATTCAGCACTTTATGACTTCTAACTTTCTCTTTTGTGCCTGTTCTCCTTTTGTTCATGGCTAACCTGTCTAGAACTCAGTGGTTGGAGCTAGCAGAGAAGGGTGCAGTTCTCTTTCTGAAATAGTGTGCGAAGGTAGAGCAATCATTTTCGCTGTACTACCATAGCATGGAGAAAACATTTGCTTTCTTTTTATGGATTTATTTACTTTTAATTATTCCATGCATCTTTTGAGTAAAGAAGCCACTCTTCATTTTAATGTGAAACACTAACAGCTGCACTAATTTCTCTGTGGTTATTGTGCAGGTAGATTCTGTCTGCCAAGAACTTGCACTAAAATTTCTAAAGCCATGAAAACAGAAGGAACCAAAGAATTAAAATCTCATTCCAAAGAATTAAATTGATCCTAAGAAAATGAAAAGTGGCTCAACCCCTTCCTTCTAACCCATTGACTGTGAGGCTTGAAGGTGTTTGCATATTTACCTCTGATATCTGCATGCTTTTGTCACCAGACTGTCAAATGTTTCTTCAGTATTAACTGGTCTGTGGTTGGTGTCATCCCAAATAGTTCAGCAAGTTTGTTATTGTGCTGCTTTCTTCCACAGACTAATACAGCCAGACTATATTGTTCTCATTACTCACACAACTGGTATTTATTTTTAACATTGACTGTTTCTTCAGCTCTTTCATTAGAAACCTGCGTGCTTCACAATGTTACAGGAAAGTCTAAAATTCTGTCAAAAGCTCATTAGTTTCACCGTTTATATTGCCAGTAAAACAACAGCTCCTTTACAGACAAGCTGGTTCAACAGAACCTTCTGAGAGCTTGAAAAAACACAGATAGTTTTATTCTAAAGTACTTAGAAATCTATTTTCTCTTTACCTGGTCTAGTAGAGATGTACAGATGCTAACAGGGCCAGAAATGCTTTCATTTCTAAACCCTGATTTCATTTCTTAACCCTGTTTTCACCATTATGAAAAATGCTTATAGATGTTAGTTATAGATGAATTCAATAACTGAAATAGGATTACGAATGGAGGCCCCAATTCTGCCACTTGGAAAAGGAAATTTAAAACCATTTACATAATCTTATATGCCTTTTCCTAAGGGAACAGAATAATGAGCATGAGACAATAGGTGAGAATTTTATGATGTGGTCAACAGATCTTTATGGGAAGAAAGTATTAAACTTAGGTAAATTCAAGCTACAAATCAGTTTGTCTGAAACATCAGAGGGGCTTTACTGTAGAGTTCTGCTATTTTTGTTTAGTATTATAAACTATTAGAGCTGTGAGCTGGTATTACCTGGATTTGCTGACTTGTTACACATGACTATCTTAACTTGTAATATTGCCTGAAAGTTCATCTCATGCTGGGCCAGTTTAACTTGGGCTCTTCTGGTTTTAGTGCTACTGCAGTGATGCAATGGCAGAAATGCCTCTTCTCTGGCACCCCCCTTGGGAGCAGCACTTCATTAAATGACGTGGGGAAGCCAAACTGTTTGGGACAAGTTTGTCCTGAGATGTTCTTCTGCCCTTAAAATAGTGATGAGCCCCAGGGCTCTCAGCCTTTCCTTGCCAGAGAGATGTTCCAGTCCCCTCAACAACTTCACAGCCTCTGCTGAACTCTCTCCAGCAGTTCCTTGTCTCTCTTGACCTGGGGAGCCCAGAACTGGCCACAATCCTCCAGAGCTGGCCTCACCAGGGCAGAGTGGAGGGAGAACCTCCCTTGACCTGCTGGCCACACTCTTCTTCATGCACCCCAGGAGACTATTGGCCAATGTGGCCATGAGGACCCATTGCTGGCTTGTGGGCAACCTGTCCCCCAGCACTCCCAGGTCCTTCTCCACAGAGCTGCTCCCAGCAGGTCACCTGTACTGCTGCAGGGGGTTATCCCTCCCCAGGTGCAGGACCCAACACTTGCCCTTGTTTTACAGACTAGTTTTACCAAGAAGACTTCTCTGGTAGCATCATGTCACAAAGGACAACCATTATGCATGGACTCTTTGTTGTTGTATACCGCCTTCATATTACATAGACTTGTTGATGCATTTGATAACTTTTTTTTTTAATGAAAGTAAGACTTAAATTTGGAATTAAACTACTTCAGATTACTACATGTATCTGTGTCTCAGGGGCCCCACTGAGTAAGCTTTTGCTTACACAGCACAGACACTCAGGAGGTCTCCAGACTGTCTGTCAAACTCTGCTCATGGCATGTCTTGAGATTTTAAAGTTTCTTAAATTTCTACAGCTATTACCAAGGATTCTAAATCCTGACTTCTGAATCTAATATAGTAGCAGGCATCAAATTACTCATCATATATTACCTGAAAATGTGTTTTGCTTTTGAGAATGTTACCTCTCTATCTTAGATTTAAGACTGAAAATAATCAGCACTGGTTGAGAGCTTCTGCCTGCCTCATGCTGGTGTCTTTTTTTATAAGTGGATACTATTTTCATATGAGCTACTGAGACCAGGGTTCAGTTTAAAAAGGACTGTTAGGTTAAAGCTCATCACAGACAGGATTTCATCAGAAATTGAGTGAATTTTTATAATTCAGGTCTGAAATCCTGAATCAAAGCTCAGATTCCTTTAGGCTCCAGAACTGCACGTAAAGATGCACCTTCACTGGCAAGAGAAGCGTTGTCTCCTTAGCTTCTCTTCCTGAGCTAAGGCTTGTTTCTCTTGTGTACAAGAAACAGTTCATGAGCAACCCAACATGTAGGGCATCATCGAAAGGTGTCTTGTATGGAAGGTGGAGCTGATTTCTCCTGACTTCTCCTGGGTTTCCCCTTCAGATGCTCCACTCGAGCGGCGGCGTGACGCGTAGCCAGGCTCCGCACCCCCGGGAGCTCCAGCAGCAAGGCTGTGCCACCGTGCCCAAGGAACAGCTCCTGCAGCTCCAGCACCAGCTGCTGCAGGCAGAGAGGAGGAGTCAACGTCTTCAGGAGGAACTGGAAAGCAGACCCTCTGAAACAAACATGCAGCAGGTAAAGCTCTCGTTACTCTGCAGGTTATCTCCTTAGAAGGCTATCTGGTTAGTTTTCTTGTTTGGGTTTATTCTTCTCCAATTCTGATGAGATCCATTCTCTGTTTATGCCAGTTCAAACCTTTAAAATTAAATTTCATTCTATCAAAGCTATGTGCAAACCAAACCTTTCTTATTTACCATATTTAGCTTAAGCCATAGCTTAATTCTGAAGTCTTCTTCATCTTTTTTTTTTAAATGAACACTCCCATCCACAGTCAACTGGCTTTTCTCCTGATCACTGTGCAGTAAGTGCTTAGAGGTGTTTTGTTTTTTTTTTTTTAGTTTTTTGTTTTGTGTACCTAATATCCATGTGTGGAATCATCATTTTAAAAAATATATTCCACCACATATTGCGCAAGCACATACCCATCACATAAAATCCCAATCTGGGCTGTTGCTGTCACATGGAGACGTGGCAGCTGTAGTAGAGCAAAATACCAAGGAGTTCATCCCTTTTATAAGATCAGCCTGTCTTTGGCTATGAGACAAGACATTGTTTGGAGAACACTGTTACCATTACAAACTTGACTTTTTTTGGCATTTCTAAGGAAAAAACAACCTAATTCTGAGGAAGATGGCATCCACTGCACCCACTGGGCAGAGCCACTTTTAGTGTTTTGGGTTTTTTTTGTAGCATGAAAAGCTGAATTATAGGCAATAGGTAGAAAACTTTGCATCTCCTGTATAAAAATTAAGCTTGGGGACTAGATGCCAAATTGCTCTGTTCAGGAAATAGCTGAATCTCTAAATCTCAAATTTTGGTTCATGCTATGCCTTAATATCATAACTTTATCTTATGAGAAAAGATAAAGCTCTAAATAATTCAGATAAAATACTAACAACTTTATTAATCTGTTAGAAGGAGGGGGAAAAAAAGAACCACATTACATTTTAAACTCCGATTACAGTTACACTTTTTAAAAATAATAAGACCAAGACTTTGAAGCTTAAAAATCTCTGAATGTGTTCACAAGATATTGGGGGGGGGGAAAAAAGGTATTATGGAGAGTGTATGTTGTTAATTTTCTCAGGGTTTCAAAACTTGGAGTAAGAAAACTTAGAGTTAAGAATTCTTTAAGTAAGGCACAGAAAGTTCCCCCCTGAAAACATGAATTTAACAGCAAATAATTTAGGATAAATAAAAAGAAATCAATTACAAGGCTCTCTCCCTTTCAGCTGAGTCCTGATAGAGGTGCATTTCCACAGGTTAATGGACTGGGTCAGGGACAATGGAAGGGAGAGCATGCAGCTGAATTTTGAAATCAATAAAAGCCATATTAAAGCAGTAGCACCTGCATGTTGCATTAGGGGTGATGACTTTGTCATTTTGCCTTTGGAAGCCTGAGAAACAATTGGCAAATGGGTCACATCCTGGGACTTGTAGTTCTACAGATAAATCACTTCTATGTTTCCTGTAATAGCTTTTATTCTGAAAAGCTTCATGAATTGAAAAATACTTTCAGAGAGGCTTTGCAAATATTTGCTGTCAATGCACTAATGCACTTAATCCTTTTAATTTTTTCTTTTTCTTAAATTGAATGGATATTTTGGGTTATAACATTCCCTACAGCTTTTTTCTTGGGCTTGACTGGAGAACTTTCTAAAATAATTATTAAATGCATGCATTACTCAGCTACAAGCAAGGCCAAATTTGTTTTAGCTTGTCTCAACTTTGATGTTGCTGTAAGCACATCTGGCTTTCATTCTCACTGTTGATTTCTCTTCATCACCCTGATTTCTAGGGTTAACATTTAGTTGAGCTTATGTCCATTTTAATGTCCCCTTTAGCATCTTGAAAAATTGCTTCCTAATCCCTCTTCATCATCTTTCCACCAGTGAGTACAATGTCAGGTTATCTCCATGCTTTCTGTGTAAATTAAATTTCATCACCTAGTTTTGCTGCTGCTGCTTTGCACTTTGCAGCTTTCTTAGACCCCAAGTCCTTCTGTGTAATAAGGTGTCCAAAATTATCCCCCCCTCCTTTTTTGGAATCATTTTGTGTTCATCATGCTTTGCAGTTTTCATTTGCTTTTTGATCATGGTGATGGTGCTCTGTGTTCCTGTTCATTTTACAGTCACTCTTGAGCTATTGTCTTCCAGAGGCTACTGCCACACATTCAGATTTCACTAAATTAAAACTCCTGCACCTTTTTTACTGTGTTAACCTGTCTGGACTCTTCTGAATTCCAGATGACTGTTTCTGATGTGTCTAATGCTTTGATTCTTACTTGCTGCACAGTAACAGCTGCTGCACTTTGTTATATTCCCTGCCCAAGAACTAGACTTGGGGGGCTGTTAATGACCCAATTCCCTAAGTTCTCTTAGAACCTCTGTTAACCAATATTTTTGCTCAGAGTACTTAGAGTAGCTCAACTTCCCCTTGCTTCAGCTCTTTATTTCAAAAGCCAAATCACCTCTGACCAACAGCTTGTTCACCTGTCTCAGGAAGGTTTAAAACAGAAATGCAAGTTTCCAAAGGAGGTCAGCTGGACTACACGTTTCACAAATGCTGTTTGGCAATCTGTGAGATGATGTGTAGTGGCAGATAATTTCCTCTCAAACTCAATTGCTTTGCTAACAGCACTTAATAGCTGCCACTGACCTTTTTAAATCCCTCCCAAACATGGATAAGCCATCTGAAGAGTCCTCAATCTAGAAAATGCCTCCTGAACATCCCCACAACCGTGTACATGTCGTGCTAATACTAATATTGAGAGAAATCTAAGCTGTGATGCTCTGCATGTCTCCCGTGTGTGTGGCTTCGTCTCGTGCTGCTTGCTTGGCTTGTGTTGGTGGTTGGCTTGGAGTTATACGTACGTATTTCAAAGAAAATCTGGATATCAGGGTGAAGTATCCCACTTGCCTTCTTTCTCTAGGCCTTGCTACCGGAGCAGCGAGCAGTGCATGCAGATTCCTACCGGAGGATCGGGCACCTCTGACAGCTTGGCTGCTTAGGATCTCATTCCATCCCCTGACACACACACACACGAACTGGCATAAGCTGAGAAACATGAGGATCAGATTTTGTGCTTTTTCTTAAAAAAAGACAGAAAAGAAAAAAAAATTCCCAGTGTTATTGCCTATTTATTTGTCTAGAAGCTATTTTGTGGAAGTTCCTAAGCTGTCTCTTTTTTAAAATTGTTACAAATGCTTTTTATTTATGTTATTTAAATGTGGAGCTGTTCAGCATGGAAAGAGACTATTTTTCTTCAAATGGTACTAATTTTATATGAAGAAACTCTGGGGTATTTATACTGCATTTTTTGTATAAGATGTATAAACTTTTTAACAGGGAAAGATGACTTTTTTGATGTAAATGAAATAAAAATTTTTTAAACATAATGTCTCTTGTCTTAATAGCATCAGTAGCTTCAGCTTGATGAATAAGAATTAATTCAAAAAAGAACTGATTCAAAAAAAACCCAAAACTACTTTTTTGACAAAATATTGTTGATACACAGGATTGTCACATCAGGACTTCTGGGAAAGATCTGTAATAAGGGATGTACTTAATGCTCAGCTTCTCTTTAGCAGCTGTACCTGCACATTTTGGAAAGGAATTTGAATAATACATGGGCATATTCTGCTGTTGTGGCCAAAAAGTAAAAAAGCAGTGTCAGAAAACAGAAAATGAACACCGCACTTGTTTCTTGGATAATATTCCTTTGTGTTTTTTCTTTTGTCTCAAATTACTAACATTAAATTAGATTTTTTTTTTTGTAATTCTTTAGGTCAGCAGAACACTCCTTTAAGACCTATGATTTTTCTAGTTTGGAGCCATGAACTATTTCAGCTGTTTACTTTCAAAGATCTTTTTGTTTCTGTTCTTCTAATGACCTTTAAAGCTAACCTTTGAGCTGGCTTCTCCTATTAACCAGGAAATAATATGAACTTAAACAGAACATTCTCAATCAGCTTTAAGCCAAAAACCAGGGATCATAGGTATTGAGACCACTATAATTCTTATTTTCCATGTAACTACTGCCTTGAGGCTCCTGCAACCACTATGAAGTGTAAGAATCAGTACTACTCTTTGAATTCCAATTAAATTACAAAAGGTAACTTGGCTAGGAAGTCACCTGCAAGTTTTTACTTTAGCAGTGATTTTTTTAATCCAGAAAAAACACACAGTCCAACACCACAGTAGAACTGCTTTCTATATAACTCTAAAGCAACTATTTTTCAGTGTTTTTCACAAGCAAAGTGATCGTACAACCCCATACACAGAGTTATGGTGCTTCTGGCAATACAACAAGTAAAATGTTGAGTGGACTGCAGTTAATCCCCTAAAGGGATCTTTATAGAGGAGAATCTACCTACCTGAAACACTCCCTCAGTTTTTCATTTATCATCCCCTACGTGTGTGAAGGTACCTTGGCTTTGAAGGTGTTTTGTTTTGGGGCAAAGGTTAGTGCTTTTTCAAAGTTAATCTTCTCACTTGAAGCAAAGATTAAATAAAGAATCTCTTTCACTGCAGTCAGTGTCCCAAATACAAAGAAGCTTTCTTGTGGTTCCTAGTGTTTCTAATATATTTGGGGAAACCTTACTCAGCTGTTGCAGTAACTCATGAGAGTGCCTGTTACACCACTTTCAGTTAGACTGTTGCCTCACTGAGGAAAAAGAGCAAAAGCCTTTTGGAGTTACTTTTTAGAGACATTATCAACAACTAAACTTAAAAAAAAAAAAGGTTAGAAGTCAAGTTTGAGCAATATCCTAAAAAAAGAAGGGTATATTATCCCAATTTTTGGCATGGGAGGGTTATAGTGTCAAACATGCATTTATGATGTCACCTTGATTTTTTTTTTCTAAACTCTTTAAGATTGATTGGTATTTGGTTTCCAACATTCAACAGAAATATGGAAGCACCTAAGAAAAGGCAACCATCCAGATCTGACTGTCACAGTCAAGACTGAATTTTATCTATTTTTTTTCTTAGATCTGGTACCCTCAGGTGTAACAGACTTGGGAATTAATCAATGCTGTGAGAGTCCAATAAGTGTTGCCATAACATTTTGCTTCCATGAATGGTTTATTCATTTAGTTGGCTTTTTAAAATAGACTCAGATGTGGAGTGCCAGCTATTTTCTGAACCATAAACTAGGGAAAAAATAAAAATAGAGACTGGCGAACATGAACTGATTTTTGGTGGACTGATTCTCACATAAATGTTGCTTTCCAGGGGGGTCATGAGCATCTTCTAAAAATGATGGAAGAACGTATGATGGATGTTGAACAGAAACTAAGGCTTGTGAAGAGGCTTCTCCAAGACAAAGTAAATCAGCTGAAAGAACAAGTAAGTCATAAAGTTAAAGGTGCTTTCCTTTTTCTTTGAATGCTTCTGAGCTGAAGTGTAATGTATTTGCTCAAAACTTCCCAAAACTCCAAACTGAATCCCCCTCCTGAATGGGTGGATTCACCTTCCTGAATCCTCCTTATAAAACTCCAGACTGAATCCACCACCTGGTTTCCTAAAAGCTGATGCACTTAAAATCAGGGAAGAAACATCAAATTCCAGCCAAGTATCCTAACTGGAAAAGTTGCTTAAAAAAGGAGTAGAAAAAATTCCTGAAGAAAACAGACAGGATTATTGTACAGTTATGGATTTTTCCATGCCCCCTGCCACAACACGCCCTTTGCTTAACATGTTTTTGGGGTTTTTGTTCTTGCCTTAGTCTGTCTTCTTCAGAAGTCCTCAGTAGTGTAGGAAAAGGTGGCTCTGGAACACTTAGGCATGATAGTGATATCTGTTTTCTACTAAGGTGGAGTCTTTGCTTTCACGTGGAGTAAGTGCTCTACTGACAGGGTCTCCTGCCAAAGGGCTGCTCTCAAAAGCATGTAGCCAAGTGCCAGGCTGCTCTCCCCAGTTTTCTGGGAGATGCTGATGGTCCAAACCTTGGGGAGGTATCTCAGTAGGATCAGTGGGCTTGTGGAGCCTCTTGTGAACAACACTTATCTGTAGAGGACAAATTATAAAGCAAGATTCACATGAAGCCCTTTATTACCTGCCTGATCTGCTTACAAAGGCTTTCCAAACAGACATAGCATCTATTAAGACTCCACAAACATACAGATTTTTAGCAAAGAAAAATAAAAGGAACGAGTGGGTTGTCTTCCTTTGATATTTGAGTTACAATAAACACACCCACCTACTTTACCAGTACTGTTCTTGCTTTTTTATCTTTTATTTTGCTGAATAATTATGTTCTATTCACAACTCAGCTTTCCAAGAACACTAAAGCAGATGCCATGGTCAAGGATCTGTACGTTGAGAATGCACAACTGCTGAAGGCTTTGGAAATGACAGAACAGAGGCAGAAAACTGCTGAAAGGAAAAACTATTTATTAGAAGAAAAAATTGCCAACCTGAATAGAATAGTGAAGAATTTGGCATCACCATCCTTTAATTCAGCACCTGAGATAAGGTCATAGCAAAGCCCTCAAATCTGCCACAGTCCTGTGCACTTTACTGAAATGTTATTATTTCAGCTTTTCACTGTGTTGCCTTTTTAATACTGATGAATTTTAGTTAACAGATGTCTCCAAGGAGAGGACAGAGCTAAATCCCAAACTGGACACTGCCAAAAGAGAATTTTTCTTTATTCTCAAACAGGTTTTCTGCTAAATTTTGCCTACAGGTAATTTCCACTATGTTAAAAAAAAAAAGGACATAAGTTTTTCTAGGTTAAATTATTTGGATACTTTGGTTTTAATTTAAAATGTAAATTCTGAATATACTGTACCAAGGTGATTATTTGAACCCAAGGTCTAATGCAAGCTTATGTGGCTGGATTCAAAATTTTTAAATACTTTTGGCTTTCTGGAATACTTCATGTTCCAAACCTAGTAATATTGACAGCTCAGTCTTCAACACCATCAGTGTAACTGCTGTTGAAAGCCAGACTTTACTGTCACAGATCCTGGTTTCTGTAAAGCAATATGCTCCACCTTGCACATTAAGCAGAATTTTGGGTTATTCTTCCTGGTTGTTTCTCTGTAAAGCTGAGAAAAAAAAAAAATGTTAAAAATATGTAAATAGACTACTGCCTCCAACTAAGCATAGCAGTAATTCATGTGAAGAACCTTCCCAGCTGGCAAGTAAAGACTACTAGTTGTGGCTTGGGTTTGTTTTTAAGCTGAGCTGCCAGACAGCTTAAAAATTGTAGAGGCCTTAATTTTTTTTGTATGTGTGGAAATAAGTTATACTGAACAGAGAGGAAGAGCCTACTAAAGAGAAGTGAAGATGTGAGTTTTGTTTATATCACTTGTAAATTTGGGAAAGCAGTGGAGTATGTTTATTAAACAAATAGCAGAAGAATGAAGAGGGGGGATTTGGATGATTTGGTCAGTGAAATCCTGCCAGTAGGTCTCACAGCCACAGACCTTTGCCACAACTGTGGGGTTGATTTGGATCTGAGTGAGAATTTGGGAAGGGCCTGTCTTTTGTAGTAGATCCTAGTAGAGAATCTTAAGTTTGTGAAGAATCATATTCAATGTGAACATGAAGAACTCAGGGAATAACAGCCTAAATTAGCTTCCTTCCCCATTATAAATGTGGATGTTCATGTCAATAGATGAAGATCAATAGGCATTAGGAGCAGTAGGATCAAGCAAAGTGTAGTTGGGTCAGTATTACCTTAGGACTCCCAGCCCAGCGTGCAGAAGTGTTGTGAAGGTGGAAGAGCACCAAGTGACAGGTTTGCTTAGTCCTTGAGGCTGGGAAATCCACGTTTCCTGGGAGCACCTTCAAGTCTGACACAGAAGCAGCTGAACAAGAGCTCGTGGGCTCAAATGCTTGTGTAAAACCCATCCCTGCAAACAGTCTGAATGTCCTACAACTGCCTCACCTCCATTAGACCAGTAAGACTCGTTTAAACAGTGTAAATAAAACTGGCAAAAGGGGCTGTACTGGCAATACTTGAAACTGGACCTCTTTAAATAGGCGTGAATTGGGAGTGCAGGGGAAGAGGGTGAGGTGTTTTGTCTCAGACAGCTGGGAAGATGGCAATTCTGACAGCATTTGTAATGAGCCAAAAGTCCCTCAAATTGGGACAATCCTGCCTACAAGCTGTGGAAATGACTTCCACTTGGTACTGTCTGGCTGCCGGGAATGCTATTTAGGTCTAGGTTGTTACCCACCAATTTTAGAGGCTTGAGGGACTGCACTGGACATAGTATGATCTCTGCTCCTCCTCCTCTGCTGCTTTATGCAGGCCATAGAGTGGAAATGCAAATAAAATCATGTAAAAAGAGCATGTTGGTATACCACAAAGTCCTTATAAATTATTTGCTGCTATGCTATTTTAAATGCCCCCACAGGGTATTTTTCTATTCTCAAATTCAGGGATTCCCTTACCCCACCTTTCAGAGGCTGCAAAAAATTGACCCCATAAATTTGAAACGTGTCAAATTGAAAATTGGCATTGAAGTAATTAGTTCCTTCTTTTAATATTAATAATTAATAATAATCAATAAGTAGTGTCAGTTATAATATCTATGTGGATGTAACCAGGGCTGTGTGTCAGTAATTGAGCACACCCTAAAACCATTTCCATGCCCCAGAATTTAGCACAGTTTCCAAATACTTCCAGAAAACAATGTAAATGGGGTTCAGATGATTAGAGCTGTATTTGGACAAATATTAGCACATTTAAGTACAACTTCCTGTCTTGATCTAGGTTTGCTTGTAGTGCTCACTCTGTTACCAAAACCTGAACACTGGACAGAGGGAACAAGTTCTTCACTTAAAGGGTTGTGCAATTAATTTCACATCACTTAATTTTAAAGGCCAGACTACCTAATTAAAACTTTTGATCTCCTGGTAGTCACTAAGCTTTTATAAACCAAACACACAGATGTTTTTAGAGCACAGTACCAGAAAGAGAGCCCAGGCGTTGGAAGAGAAAGGAGAAATGGAGAAAAGGGACTTTGCCCTCTCCCTTTCCCACCCTCTCCTACCTTGCTCTCCTTTTCTTTCACTCAGCTTCACAAAACTACCCTGACCACAGCAGAGGGAGGAGGAGGAAAATGTTTGGTCACTATTTTTTAGACAAAACGCCACTAGCATGGGAATACTTGTGTGAATTAATTCTCAGAAGTGCCTTTTGTACTTAGATATTCTGGAGCCTTTCTGTACTGTACTGGTTTTGTTGCTACAAGACAATTCAGGACAATCCTTTCCCAAATGGAGGGAACACAAAGGAAGGTGGTGCTGCTCACAAACAACTGTCACCTTGCTCATTGGTTTGTCCTGTCAGTTCAGAAGAAACTAGTTTTACATAAGTCCAAGCTACTGAAAATAAGCATATAAACATTTAAGTTATTAAGCATTAATGGTCTTTGTGCATGAATGTGTCTCCTATGCAGTATAGGCATTTTAAAGATACCAAAGTATTTAATGGTATTGTACCAGTCAAAAATCACTGAATTTCTAGGCCTCATTCATACAGGGA
This sequence comes from Merops nubicus, assembly GCF_000691845.1. Taxonomy (NCBI): domain Eukaryota; kingdom Metazoa; phylum Chordata; class Aves; order Coraciiformes; family Meropidae; genus Merops; species Merops nubicus. Next base: position 44,555 of record NW_008607776.1, read on the forward strand.
GTCTCACCATTTAAGATATTAACCACTTTAATACCAGAAGGTGTTTGAAATGTTTTCAACTTGTGCTTTGTGAATCACTGTGAAACTAAAGGCACACATATCCTGGGTTGGGAGTTTTGGAAGGCAAGAGAAAGAAATTTATCTGTACTAAATTCACACAGTTGAAGTGCTACTTGTGATTTAGAATGATTTAAAGGTATGTGTTGTCACACATTCTTCAGTTGCTGTTTTAAATACGTGGAAAATAGAGTTCTTTGAATTCTGATTGGGGGGAAAAAGGGAAAAAAAGGACTGTAAAATAACTGATTTTAGACAGATTATATGTAAGGTAGAGCAGGGGACAGTCTGGATTTATCAAGAGTAAAATCCTTCTGTAGACTTACAGCAAATGGCATCACTGCCTCTCAGGTTCTCCATCAGTCTCCTGTTTGGTGTCAGATGCTGGCGTTTCATTGCTTCTGTATAAATGAAAACAATTGTGTATATTTTTTTTTCTACTGAGTTTTCGTTCCAGTGTAATATATTGTCCTTACAACATCATGTAAAACTGAAAGATGAACCAACTTACACATTATTTATGATGGATGTAAAATAAAAAAATAATAAATTACTGTATGATCCATACTTGTGTCTTGTGGGTTTTATCCAAAGTGACAGTATTTCAGTGTCTTCCCATGGAAGCTGTAGCAGCTGCTAATACATCAAATGCATGCAGAAGGCTATAACAATAGAAAGGACAGTTTGGCGGCTACTAAATGTGGTTTCTTACACTGTGATAATGTGAAATTAGAGTGTAAAGACAGGTAGTAAACACAACTCTTAGCTTATTTTAAACTACACCTGGGTCTCAAATGAAGTTCACAGAACCACAGAATAGTGGGAAGGGACCTTTCAAGGTCACC
>NW_008607777.1:0-13792 GCF_000691845.1 Merops nubicus
GGCCTGACGGCTGCTCAGCGTGGGGGTTTCCTGGGGTTTACTTTCCTATAAATGCCTTTTACTAAACATGAAGCCGCTAAACTGCCAGAATTTTGAGTTCTGTCAGCCCAAATATATGTTCTTTTAAAAGCAAAAGTTCTTTTTAAAAAAGGGACGCATGACACTGGGAAACAGTCGCTGCTTTGGGCCTAAAACCATCGCGGGCACTGGTGCCACGGGCGTGATACAGTGCAAAAACCTGCAGTGATGTCTGAGCTCCAGACCCCGATGCTCTGACCCGAGGAGCCTGCCACTGCTGCCCAGCCACGTGGAGAACGACCCTGAGCTGCCATCTTACCCTGCCTCTTTTCTGTTGCACACATCATTTAGGTTACCAGACTCTGGGTGAAGAGTACGTTAACATCATCCAAGTTGACCCAACCAAGAGGAGGGTACCTTCTTTTCTTCGACGGGCCATCTTCGTTTCTCTTCATACTGTAGTGCCCTATTGCTTGGAGAAGGGGTTACTGCACCTGGAACGTGAGCTACAGGCAGAGGCTGATGAGTCCAGAACCTCGCAGAGCCACCCAGCACTTGGTTTGTCCAGTAGGAGCTTAATACGAAACTGGATACAGAAGTACGTCGGGCACCTTACGGAACAGCAGAAGAGAAGAGTCTTACAAACTGTGCATGTCCTGAAACAATTCGTCCCTTTGCTGCACCGGCTGCACCTGGCAGTGTTCTACATGAGGGGCACCTTCTACCACCTGGCCAAGCGAGTCGCAGGAATCACCTACGTAAGTGGACACATCTCTTCTTTTCAGGGGGGGCCTCTTTTGGGATGCCACGTGCGTAACAGGGATGTGGAATTTGGCTGCAGCTGACCAATATGGACAGAGCAGACTGGGCACGAGGGGGATTTCTGATAGTGTGGAGAGGGGTTACGAGTCCCTGCAGTCGAAAGGTTATGGCTCCTAATGGTGAATGCACTGTCAGGAGTTGACAGGCTGTGTAACGCCAGAACACGACTACTCCAGTCTGCCTTCAAAAAAGGTGATTCGTGGCTTAATAAATCCATGGGAAATAAATACAGGTTTGAATAAAAACCGGTAGAGGTTTAGATAGTATTTTTCTATACAAAGAGCTAATTTCACATGGCCTTTTCAGCAAGTATCTTTCAAAATAAAAAATAAATCAGCCACTGGCCCAGAAATGGATATAAACACCAGACTCCTTAACAATTCCCAGTGTCAGTGTGGGAAACAGGTGCCTGGCTATTTGCTCAGAGCTACTTAACACCAAACCAATTAAAGCAGCAGTTTTGATGGACAGAGACAACTCAAGACAGCCAATCCCTGCACACGCAGTCAGGTGCAGCCTGACTGAATGAGATGCATCCAGGAGACATCAGACCTCCTGAGAGACAGCAGGTTGGTAAGTCCCAGAAACACATCCATTTTCTGGACTGAAATGAGAATCCCAAAGCAAGGGTTTATTGATGGGGAAGGGGGGCATAGTCTCATAAACCCCCAGTAATGAAACATCTCTTTTTCTGTTGAATTACATAGCTGCATTTTGGAGGACCACAAGAAGAAGATCAGAGTATTCGATCAAGTTACAAGCTTCTTGGGATCATTTCACTCTTCCACCTTCTTCTAACAATTAGTGTTCAACTATACAGCTTCAAACAGAAGCAGAGAGCAAGGCAGGAATGGAAACTACATCGCAGCCTACCTCATCTGAAGTATGATGATTTTTGCTTACTAGGAAAGAGGTAGAAGCAGTGGTGGGAAATGATGGGCTTGCATGAATGGGGAGAACAGTAGAATAAGACTTTAGAACATGATGTAACACTCAATGCATGTCTTGCTGTTCTAATATCTCTGATTTCATGCTTCTCTATCATGTTTTTGAAATCTTCACAAAAAAGTTTAATATCTTTAAGATGGGGTTTACTTAAGGATTGTGTTGCCAAATATGTCACAAGCAAGCTAAATAAAATTGGGTAATACATAACTATGTTAAATAGAAATATGACCAAGGAGAAAGCTGCTGGGCACCACTCTCGCTGCACTCTGTGTTTGGAAGAACGGAGACACACCACAGCCACCCCTTGTGGGCACCTCTTCTGCTGGGAGTGCATCACAGAATGGTGTAACACCAGAGTAAGTACACAAGGACAGCTGGAAGGGGTAAACGTGATGAGGTCTCTGCTTGAAGGTACTTGTTGGCCTGGGTGTTGAAGTAATCCCCTTTGCCTCACTATGACACCCAAAATCCTCACACAAGAGTTTACCAGAACCTGTATATTTTATTAGAATAGAATGACTGTGTGTGACACAGATGAGGTAAATAAGGTGAGTAGTTTTCTGTCCCAAGAACTAAAATGCAATTGGACTACTCTGGAAGTCATAGGGGGAGATAATTCATCTACAGACCTGGGCTGTAATTCTGACTGCAAAGAAACAAGAAAAGTGATGATGCTCTGAAGCCTTCTTCACTTGATTTCCAGTAAAAAGGAATAAGTTATGACCAAACTGAGCTAGCTCTTACACATGGCATTTTAAATTTGGATTTTGCTCTGGATTAATGAAATTCTACAGAATTTTTATCCATTAAGGATGTTTGAGGTATCATGGAATAAGGCAATGTATTACCAGCTGCTGCAAGGGCCTAAAGAAGGCACTAACAAAGTGTTTCAGGCAGTTTTCTTAACAAGGTAGATATCAACAGGAGTGAGTTATTAGAGGAATAGTTCCCATACACAGAATTCCTATAACTTAGCTGTTCAGAAGATATCTGATGAAAAACATAAGGTTGTTAAATATCCTTAATGCAACAACCTTAACTCCTGAGCACTACCTTCTTATGAATCTGAAATTACATAGAAAAAAGCTTAGTCCACTTTCAAATCAAGTGCTGGGAGGGGAGAATTAATAATGTTTTTTTTTTTTGTTTGTTTGTTTGTTTGTTTTTAAAAAAAAAAATCACTCAAAGTTTATAACTAGCAAGCAGATACAAAGCTGATTTGTATCTACCTCCCAAAACTTTGGTTTGGGCTTTTAGAGTTTCCTGTAGGAAGCTGAAGCATCATGAACTAAAGTTTTCACACACATTTTCAGAATTAGAGTAGTTTAGGTAAATGATCCTTTTGCATTGTGGCTGTATTCAAGCTTATGTGGTCCCCTGTGTGGTTGAGCATCAATTTAAAAAAGTTGTTTGGTAATCTAGGAGATCAGTCCTTAACTTCCTGTAAGACCTGACTGGAAAATCAAGGAGGAACTTCAAATGAGTTAGCATTTTGAGCTGCCCTGCTGGCTCCCTGCTTGAAGTATCTTCAAATAATTCAGAGGCCATGGAAATTTGAATGTATCAGAAGTACCTTAGAAGGCTACTGACAGTTTCATTTTTAGTGTTCATTGTGAGTACTAAGTGACAGCAGAGCTGCACCTGTTAGAGGACAGTTATTTTACACATTTTTTCCATTGTTGTAAACTCTAAAGCTGTCCCAGATGCCTGTATCTGTATGTAAACAGTATTAAAAATGCATTACTCAGTGATACTTCAGATCTGGAAACATCCATCCACTGTAATCACACCTTTACCTTATTCTTTGCCCTAAAGCCTTGGTGACTAATTTACTACTCAAAGGGCAGTGCAATGTCCATGGTTCAGGATTTGTTGTTTCAGAGCTTGTTTTTTCTTAACACCAACAACAATTGTTACCATTTTAGTAACTTTTGGTATATTTGGAACCTGCTGACCTAATAAATCCTTTGACTCTCCTACTGGATTCACCAAGCAAAGACACAAATCTAAGAGCTCTGATGTAGAGAACTAAGAGTATCTTGTGACACAGTCAAGACTTTTAAATACAACTTCTAATGTATATGAATGCTTCCTCATACTGGCTCTGACTGTAGTTTTTTCCAATTCCACTCATTATCAAAATTAACTGAAGAAGTGTATTGCCATCTGCATTGAAAAAAACACAAGCAAAGGAACACACCAAAAGAACTGTTAAGAATCCATCCAGTTTTTAAGCACCCCTATCAACCCCAGGATGCTCCTCACACTGTGCTGGCTTCAGTGCTTTACCTCATCACACTTGTGTCACAAACTGGACTGAAAAGATGTTTAATTATGGATGCAGGTTATTTTCTAGAAGTAACTAAGCAGTTATAGTTGGATTTGTTGTGTTTTGTTTTTTCTTTTACTTTTAAATACAGCAATGTAGTGTGTCCAACTTGTTTTCTTTTTGTAGAATGAATGTCCACTGTGCAGAGAGAAGTTTCATCCTCAGAAGCTGATCTACCTACGCCACTACCAGTTGTAAAGGAAAGATGTATTCTCTTTCATGACAAGGGGCTCAGCTGTCACATCCTTTATAAGTTGTCATACAGCTTGTGTTAGTCCAAGAAAAAGACTTTATTACAAAACCGGTAACTGCCTGTGCAAGGTGGCACTTCATTCCTGTCTTACAGAATAAATCTATTTCTGCCTCTACTCTTCTGTCTCCTCTGACATGATTCTTGAGCCTATTAAAAATGTCTTTCTAAAAAGTGCTGAACACAAATGTAATAGTTTTCACTTTGGACAATGAACAATGTAAATCAGATTCTAATTCTCTAAATGTAAGTGTAGTAACAAGTCTTCCAAGCTTTCATAGCATGCTTGAAGTATTAGTAAGATTCTGTAATTTGTAAGACTCTTTCTGCTCTAACAATTTTAAGTCCATGCTGTAGACTTCAGGGGAAAAGGACAAAACTGCACACAAATCCTTAGTTTAACTGCAGTGGAAGATCCAATTGCAAGTGTAAGTAATGAATGATTCTATTTTCATAACAAGGTTAACAATAAAGGACACTTCCTTGATTTGACAAACTGAATTCCCCTTAGATCAACAGAAGCCACAAATGCACACCCACAGTAATGCAGGGACCACTTGGGACTCTGCTCAGTTCATGTTCAGCTTCCAAGCTCAAAGCTCTTCTATCACTACTGGGTATCAAGATCCTTATCAAGTATTCTAGACATTTAGACTAGGGGAAGGTAACTGGTGTTTCAACAAAGCCCTAGGATGCATACTAATAGAAACTAAGCTCACCTATAAAAATGTTAGCTTTATAACACAGCTGCAGTTTTGCCTGGGTGGTGTCTTCTACAGGCTAATGCAGCTGACCTGAGCCACAAGCCCCACTCTGCTCTTCATGGCAGTAAGGGCTGTTTCAGCTAGGCCAGTATTTTAGAGTATGGAGAAGGAGGGATTCAGCAGCATCACCTCCTCATGGTTTATTCCCCTAAGTCAGTGTTAGTTCAGCTACACAAGTATTTGGAGCAGCAGGGAAAAAGCAGATTGTTAGTTGGTAACATACCTTGTCATTCCTGCATAACAGAAAATGTACAAGATGAATTTATTTTGTATTCTTTAAATACAGAAGGGGAGAAAAAAAAACAATCCACAGAGTGGATCATGAATTACAGTTTCAATTAATCTTCCACAAATGGCACTGAATGTGGACTTGGAGTGGCACGGGGAGGTGTGCTACAGTAAGAATCATGCTTCATAGAATCATGGAATCACTATCATTGGAAAGGGCCTCCAGGATCATCAAGTCCAGCCATCATCCCAGCATTATTTTGAGATTGTTATTTGTACTGCAGAGATCCTGGTTAGCTAGTTAACAGATCAAGTGTTACCATAAAAACCCCATTAGAATTAGTTTAACTTTCATATCTGTAAGTGGGATAAAAAAAAATAGTTGCTGGTAACTCTGCTAACACTTCACTACTGTACAAAAGTGATTTTCAGAGCTCCAATACCATCCTTTTCTTACAACAGAAAACTTTCAGGCATCCCTCACCTATTTAAAAATGTCAAGGCAACAGTGAAAGAAAAATGGTCCACATCACAAATAGCATGACTAGCTAAGGAAATCACTGCCTAATCTCCTTACAAAGCAGACAGTAGGGAAAAGCACTGAGGAGCACCAAGTCAAATAGGAAGCAATCCATGAGTGGGAAGTACCTGTGAAGGTGTCAAGCCAAGTTTTTCCATGCATTCTGGAAAGGTTATTCTTATCATTTGTACATGACAAACATAGAGCAAAGATTAACAAAATGCCATCAAACTTATTTGGCCATTGCATGCTGAGAGTCATCTAGGGAACTGTTCCCATGTCCCAGCATCATCTACAACCCCCACTGGAAAACCATTAATCCCACCCAACACAGAGCATCTGCCTACCTGAGGAGAAGGCTTCTCAAGCTGCCACTGGAGCCTGGAATTACGTGGAGATAATGTCTGATTCATAATAGATGTCCTTCACATTCTGTTGTGTAGTAGGAGTCATCTCAGTTGCTAATTTCAATATTAATACACATCCTATTGTTCTCCCTGATTTGCCTGTATTATTCAGAAACTCCAGCAAATCTGAAGACAGCTTCTCCAAGTCAGGGCTTTCAGATTTTTAGGCAATGAACCACAAGCACCCATGACTGGTACTTTTTTAAGGCTCTTCCTGGATACTGTCCTTCCATCAATTTAAATTCTGACATTACTAGTTTTCACACTGCTAACAAAACAAATACATGTAAACAAAAAATAACAGGTCATTGAACTAAAACTACCTGCCACTTTCCCAGGATTACTGAAGGCTGAACTGCAGAGCTCCATAATGACTTCATGTGACAAAAATCAGATGAATGTGTTCCTACATACATTGTCCAATTAGGTGTCCACTGAGTTGCCACTATTCACCATCCAGTATCTAGTCTAATCCTAACTTCTGCAAGTGAATGTTCCCTGAAGAGTTGAAAAAGGCATTTTTCAAGACATATTGAGGACAACTATTACTGAAAAGGAGCCATAAATACTGTTAGATAAACATATGTATATAAAGATAGAGAACAAGTAAAGGGGGACACTGTCTTTTAATAAATCTTGGAATTAAAAATTCACTTAATAAAACCGCAGTTGTACCACATGAAAAAGTTTACATGCAGGTCATTTCTCTCTGATTTTTTTTCCCCATAGAAAATGAGAAGCTGTGTTAAAACGCACACTGTTGGTCTGCTGGGGCCAGTTGGGGTACACTCTGAAGGGGCTGCATGAACTCAGCTTAAATTAATAAAGAAACTCTAAGTATGAAAGAAACTCCAACTAAGAACAATTAAAATATATATTTTTATAATTCCAGGTCCTCAAAGGATAGAGTTTGAACAAAGTTTTGAGTCATCATGGAAAAGCCCAATTTTAGCATCTGCTAGGAGATGTAATGGTGAAATTGGCATTGAAACCCAACAGAGAGGAGTCACTTCAGAAGCTACGGGCACCTCTTCCCTACTGCAAACCCCACCATGCAGTAGACTTGTTATTCCTCTCTAGATTTGTTTGGTTATAACAACTCAGTGATACCATGCATTTAGGATACTGGCTGAAGTCCTGCAACTATTCAGGTCTAATTATTTTTTCTACAAAACCAGCACATGGCATGAAGCAGGAAGAGCATGACGTGTGCCACCAGACATTGTTCCTCCACGTATGCACACAACACTTCAGGGTGGTACTGAGCAGAAGAACAATGTAAAAATATCCAACTCGAAACCATTAACCTCTCCAGAGCAATGGATCTTGAAAGAAATACACTGTCCCAAATCAATGGGATTATCCAAAGTTTCTCCAGCTTCTTACAAAAGACAATAAACTCAATGCAATTTGGTTAGAATGCCAGTTTCTTCAAGAAACTGATACTTCTGATAAAAATAGCAAGATCCTCTAAAATGAAAATTCAACTGCTTTGTCACCACTCTGTAATCATTTTTTATGAAGAAAAAAGGCATTGTTACAATGGCTCAAAATCGTTCCTTTAGTTAGAAGTAGAATTGGTCAACAGGTTGGTTGCATCTTCTAGCTAGCAAAGGTCTTTCCCACGTCTTCTTTCCCTTTGTATTTCCTCTTGCCATGTGTGAAGGGTATATATCTGTACTTTATCATGTGCTGTAAAGACAAAAGATCCATTTTTAAGACAAGAAACTTACATAGTATTTACAAAAATGGTTTATAATACACATTGTAAATTACAAAGTCCTCTAGACAGACAGTTCTTAGTGTTGTAAAGGTAGCTAATCATACACCAGTTTGCACCAAACAGAGGTATGAGCACAATATTTTAAATCTCAAATTGGGGCGTACTCAACTTCTACAGTACAGTGAAATCTACAGAGAATCTGACTGGGAGATCACAGGAAACTGCAGAGCACAGAAGTATTAATTCTTTACCACCCTTTAATCTTCCATTTATAACTTTGAATAACAGTACCCTTGCAAAATTCTGAATGTCTGGGGGAAAAAGAAATTCTCCTTTTAAAATGCCAACAAAGCACACTAGATTTGTTAAAAACTGTCAATTATTTGCTTATGTTCTTCCCCCTCTCTCCATCTACTTTCTTGCACCGACTTGTGAGAACTTCCTTTTTCACCCTACAAGATCCTATAAGACCTCATCATTACAAATAGCCATAGGTAACTCAGGAAAGGAAGTGGATGACAAATTCTAAGACTCATCCTGCATAAAAAAAATACAGAATTCTACGATTGAAATCTTTTGAAAGCACGTGTAAAATTTTGGAACATAGCATATGAAGACTTTTTACCAACTATTTTGTTTCCCATAGTCAATATTTGCTCAAAGATGCAAACATGCAACAGCTGTTAGATGTTCAAATTCCTCTAGTAAAAGAGGTGAGTCCAACCTTTACTGTCTCTGGAGTGCTCAACTGGATGGACAGTCTGGAACAGTAAATTCTGACATCACAAATGCTCCCAGCTATTCTTGGCAGCTTACCTTGATTTGCCTCTTCATAGTGATACAGAATAGCATAATGAAGTACATCACAAGGATTGGCCAGAACACAGGAACGTTGAAAGCCTCAAAGAATGTACATGCCATAGCAACCAGGATTCCTTTAGTGGCAGAGTGCCTTGAAAAGAACATTAACAATTAATCCTTCAACCCCAGCTACCACTAGTTTACAAAAACAGAGCAGGGGCAGACAGACTCACCAAAATTTAAACTCTGGGAGTCTTCTAATGAAAGGCCGAAATTCTTCATTTTGCCTTGTAGGTAAGGAAGGACCATCATCTGAGAGGAAGACAGAACACAAACCCCCTCACACTGATCTTCCACAATATTCCACAATTATTTTTTTTTTAACTTCTGATCTTTAAATAAAACAAAAGCAAAAACCCCCTCTTTCACTGTTACACAGATGCCACTTACAGTGGCCATTCTAATGGATTTTTTTTTTCCAAAAGAGAACACAAGTGAGTGCCAGGTCATTAGAGTTACTATGGGGAAAACTTAAGTTATGTAAACCTGCTTTCAAAACACAGAAAACTCAATATGAAATATGTTCAGGTTCTAAAGAAAAAAGCCATTTTACAGTAACTCCTGATGTCAAGTTGTATAGATTTCTTGCAAGTCTAAATATACAATGTCATGCTCAAATTGCACATCTTGACACTACTGTATCACACCAAAACAGCTGAAACTTTAAGTTAAAAATTATTGCAAAATGAACTACTCATCATACCTGAATCTTCCATTAAAGAGGGGTCTACCTTTGGCGACAAGAAAGCTATGAAGAGATTTAGATGGTAGATTCCCAAGGCATATGTCACAATGTACCAACCCTGAAGCAGGGAAGTAAAAAGAGCTAAGATTAAAGTCTTCCTGAAAACCATTTTCAGATACTGATTTTTCAACAAGATTAAACAACCTGGGCTCTTCCCTGAGAAGTGCTTTTCTGCAGCCCCACATTAGCATAGAAAGTTTTCTGGACTTGTTAAAAGAATACCAAAAATTCTCACTGTCTAAAATAAGCATCCTGACTCTATGAAAAGATGAAATCACCTTTATGAACCAACTTCTTTTATTTGGGTACTGACCAATAACATATGTGACAGTTTTCATGTAAAGCTACCTAACAACTGACTAAATGTATTGCAATACAAATAGGAAGGCTGAAAAAAACAATAAAATACATTAGCTTTTTAAACTACATGTTTTGTAAGGTATACTATTGTAAATCTAATATATTAATCAAAACAAGCCTTACAACATGAGAGTACTGGAAATCCCTCATGTATTGAGAGATTTAATATAAAAGCTTTTCTTGGGCATCCAAGCTCTATGTTCAAGATCATAAAGCAGTAAAGAGCAGAAAACCACAACACTCATAACAAAAAAATAGAAGAGCAATGATATCTACAACTACTTTAGCAGTGAATCCACTTCTCTTACCTGCAGTAAATAAACTCTAATCATGTAGATAAAACTCAGCCCCAAGGTTACGATCCATCGCACGGCAGTGTAGGGAGTAGATTTGTCTAACCAGGACTGGTAGATCTGGGGAGAAATACAAAGTGCACATCTGTAAAACACATGATGCACAATGAGTCAATGTTACCACAGGACAGCACTGCAAACAGTAATCATTCATGAGGATAATTTTGGGAAGGATGGTAACAGGAAACATTTGTATTCCATACTACAAATAAACTGAACTAAACAAATGTGCTCACAAGTATTTGAAAAGTTATCTTTTTACAAAGGAAAAAAAATAATTTCCTCATTCTCAGAACACTGCAAAGCAATTTAAGTTTTCAATATTTTATGTAAGTTTATTTTCCTGATGTTAAATCTGAAGTTACTCTTCATTTTTGACAATAAACCCACAAATTTTCACGGTGCAATGTCACCCATAAGCACATTAAATATTCCATTAAGCTATACATTAGTTATATTTGTATATATGTAAGCTATACATTAGTTATATTTGTATCTATGTATTAGTACAATGCTTGTTCTCTGTTTGTAAAAGGTTTCAAAGAAACCTTTTGTATGGATTTTAGTATTTCAACAACTCCTCCATAAAGTAATGAGTTTAAGCAGCTGCACTAAGACCTGCTTCTACCAGAGTCAGCAAAACTCTACAGAAAACCAACCTGTCCAAGTCTGGAGAAAAACCTATAGACCACAGAAGGCTTCCCATGCACAGACTCACCAATACTGTCCCCTTCTGACATGGTTGCTGTGGAAACAAAACAGGACACACAGGTAACATTCAGAACAAATTCTAAGCCCAGTGAAGCTTTACTGCATGTCCTTGAAGCAGCACTGACAAGTGATACTCTCTTGTTTTGCCCTATTTGAAACAAACTAATTTTAATGAAATATTCTTAAAGAGAAGACGTTTATTCCAAAAGAAATTTGGGTTCCACAATAAATTGTCAGGGGAGCAAAGAACAGGGTACTTTACAGAAGCAAGAGAGGGTGCAATCCATTTCAGGGTGGGAAAGCCACATCCACACAGAAATGCAGGGATGAGCCTCGTTAGACACTGTCACCTTGACAAGGCAGGGGCTGAGTTACAGCATCTAAGCACTCAGCCATGACCTGCAGCACCACCCTCCTGCCACCTCTGCTTCTGAAGGCAAAGAACAAAACCAAAACAAGTACTTTTCTTAAAGCTGCTTAGGATTTTTAAACACTGAGTAACTAGGCAGTGAAGAAGTTTAAGGTCAGGGCTCTGCACACCAGTGGCTGCAGACAAAAATCTGCCACCAGTGCCTAAACCACAGCACTGCCCAATGCTAGAGTTATTCAATGAGTTCATCTGCCTCTGGAGCACAGAGAGCTCAGCAGTCACAGGAAGGTTTCATGCATGAGCAAAACTATAATAAAAGGGCCAGGGTTCTGAACTTGGGTAAAAAAAAATTAACCAAGGGAATTATTTTTAGTTCTGCTACCAATTTAAGAGCTCTGCTTTTCTTTTCAGTTAAGCTCAAATAACTTTTTCACTTCACTGCAAGATAATAAAACCAAACAAAATAAAACATTCTCAACATAAACATTTTTGCCACATCACCACCAGCAATCTCTGCCATTACTTCCTGGAGTCCTCTGTGGGTGGGACTACAGGACTCCAGGAGAGTGGGAGCACTTCCAGCACTGTGTTCATGGCTCAGGAGCCTCAGAGCACAGCAGAGACACATCAAACACTCAGAGCAATGGCAGCTGTCTGTGATGATGCGTTACAGGGACTGCTATAAAAATAATCTGAGACCCAGGACAGTCTAGACAAGCACAGGAACTTGAAGTTGTATGTTTTTTTCTGTGAAAATCTGAAACTACATCCTATGGAACAATCCCTAAGTAGAAAAAAAGAAGTCCTGCTCTACTTCAAAAGATAATGAGATTCATTATGAGGCTTCAGGACCTGCAGTCCACTTAATTCAAGATATAGCTAAAAAGAAAACTAATACCAAATACAAACTCATACTGTATGTATAGAGTTCATCACAGGCCAAGAGAAGTCATTCTTCTCCCCATTCACTGCACTGCAGAAGCAAGTTACTCAGCATTATTAGCTGAGCATAACTTTGTGCTTTATTTTTTTGTATGGTTTTTTACTTTTGCTGTTGTTAAATGTCCTGAAGTATAAAGCCTTAACAAGAAGATGTTCAATCTATTGATCAGACAGCAACACTCTGAGATCACAGACACAAAACCTCCCACCTTCTCAAAATTAATTGGGTAGATACATCATTAGCAAAGGTGGGCTATAAGACGACCTAACATGACAGTCTTTTGAATGCTAACCAAGGCAGCTCAAGAGAAGTATCACATGTGTGAGGCCACGGATGGTTTATAACAGAGTGCACATCTTGCCTGGTGTGAAAAAACGGCACTGTAAGGAATTATGCATGACTGTTTCTCATACACAGTCCTGCCACAGCAGATCAGGAAATGCTGCCAGCCAACACACCTGCACTACTGAAACCTCTCACTGGCTCAGATCAAGTACCACAGACCAAAGGACACAACATGTTTTAGAACTCAAGTTAGTATTTCTTATGACATGAAAACTTCACTGAAAGAACACCTGTAACTTGGCAGTTTTCAAGAGCAGCAGTCTTTGGCAGTGCTTTGAAGGTATTTTACACCTAAGGACAGAAGTCAGATCTCATTGGTTTAAGGGAGAATCAGATCCAACCAGCACCAATCCCACTTTCACAATGGAACTTCAGACTTCACTGCTCAGCATGCCAAATTATGATAACACTTCAGTAGAGCCAGCAATCAGAAAGATCTAGAGACAAACAACTGAACAGTTTGCTACCAGCAGAACACAGATTGTTACTAAAACTAAACCACAGCAAAAGGCTTTTCTCTGCTGACAAATACCAAGTAGGCAAACTCATGACCTTCAACAACTATGGTTTTTATCACTGTTGTTACAGTAACACCATTACAAATGCACAGCACTGCCGAGTCCTTACAAATGACAGGACCTGGGGCAGTAGAGAAGCTTAATTTATGCCTGACATCATCACCTGCAGAGAGGTACAGATTTTCTGACAACTCTGATCATAATACAAGGTTTTCTTAAGTTTAAATATAAATGAAGCACATAGCTAGAGAAAACACACTACTGCTCATACAAGTTTCCTTATCTCAGAGGCAATGTGTTTAAAGAACAACACTCTGAAGCGGTTTATTAACAACCGGGCGAATGGACAACCCCACGGAAACAGCCCAGTGTTTGTGCAGACTGGTTCTGTCAGCCTAAAGCCGGCCCCGTTTCGGGGTACCCCTCACGAGAGCAGCCCGGCCAGTCCACCCAGCGGCCAGGGCCCGACCGGCGCCTTCTGCCTCACCCGGAAAGGGGAACTTCGCGTCCCCGGGCGCTGCCCGAGACCAAACGCCGAGGCACAACCGCGACAGGCCGGGCAGACCCCAGAGCGCAC
>NW_008607778.1:0-4982 GCF_000691845.1 Merops nubicus
AGGTGGGGTCTCATGAGAGTGGAGGAGACCCAATCTGCTGGCCACACTTCTTTTGATGCAGCCCAGGATACGGCTGGCTTTCTGGGCTGCACTCAGACATTGTTGGTTCATGTTGTGCTTTTCATCAACCAACATCCCAAAGTCTTTCTCCTCTGGACTGCTTTCAATCCACAGTCTGCCCAGCCTGTATTTGTTGTTTGGATTGCTCTGACCTAGGTGAAGAACCTTGCACTTGGCCTTGTTGAACTTCCTGAGGTTGGTGTTGGCCCACCTCTCAAGCCTGTCAAGGTCCCTCTGGATGGCATCCCTTCCCTCCAGCATGTCTGTCTGTCTGTCTCTCTCTTTAATTACCTTTGTCTATGAGCTACCCTGTAAAATGTCCATGAAAAGTCCATAAAATGTCCATTGAGTTAATTTAGCCCATGATGTGGGCTCCATCTGTTGCAGTGGTCGCTTGGGGCAGGAAAGGCAGTGTGTTGTGCGGGGTTATTGAGCGCCCTAGCCAGCTTGGGTGGGGTCACTGCTGCACTTGCCCAGCTTATAGAATCACAGAATTCTAGAATTATTTAGGTTGTAAAAGACTTGATTTCTTTTAGGGCTGGGTACCTGGAGAACAGCTGGTCTTACTTTTAAAGACTGAGGCAAAGAAGGCATTCAGTACCTCATCCTTTTTCTCATCCTTTGTCCCTGTGTTTCCCCTTGAGCCTAATAAAGGGCGGAGATTCTCCATAGGCCTCCTTTGGTTGCTAATGTGTTTCTAGAAACATCTTTTATTGCCTTTTACAGAAGTAACCAGGTTAAGTTCTAGTTGGTCTTTGATCCTCCTAATTTTCTCCCTACATACCCTCATGACACCCTTGTAGTCCTTGGTTGTCTGCCCCTTCTTCCAAAGGTCATAAACTGTGTTTTTTTTTCCTGAGTTCCAGCTTCTTGCAGGGCTTGTCCACCATTGTTTGCAGTGGTTCCTGCTATAGTACTTCCTATAACATACAACTTAAATCACAGTCTGTAACAATTTAAAGGTATAATGAAGGCTAAATTTTCTAGATATTTCACAGGGCACGAATGTCTGGGCCTCCAGGGCACCACCACCCCTAACTGTCCCTGCCCACTCCCCTGGGCTCCCCCCACCCTGCCCATGGCCCAGGACCCCATGCCAACCCCCTGGGGTTCCTCCCCCCCTGCCCACAGGAAGGCCTCCTCCCTCCCTTTTTTTGTTTATTTGTTTGTTTGTTTTCTGCTATCTACATCCAACCTGAGTTTCTTGCCTAAGCACGGACCTTAGAGATGTCTTTCAAAACAACCACAACCAAAATACAATCATAGTTCACAGTGAAATTAGAAACATTTACACTCATGAATACGTTGACTAAAAGGCCAATGAAAAAATAGAAGGGAACACAAAAGAGTCAGGAATAGGTTGTAGGCAGAAATATGGAATGTAATTTAAGTGTGATTGGGAAAGTTGTTCTAATAGAATATGGTGTGTGGATATTAATTAAGGATGACCACTAAGAAAGAACTTACAAATAATTGCTTTCTCCAGCATCTTTACTATACTACAATAAGCAAATACTTTTTTTTTTCTTCAGCCAAGGCTTAAGAAAACAGCATATTTCTAGAAAAATTTGGAAAGCAATCAACGGTCACTTTTATTTCTCTGTGTACATTCCTTTTCTCTTTTGAATGGACCATTAAAGAAGGAATTGAACAAGGATATCACAGTCTCTTCCTACTAATACCAAACAAATCTAAAGCAAATAATGTAATAAAACTGACAAAGCAGCATGGAGGAGGAAGAAAGATAGCTCTGATCCTGGCAGCTTGAAGCCAGGAAATGCTCCAAATTTTAAAGCTGACGTAATTTGACAGCTCTGATGAAATCACAGGAGTATGTATGCACATTCAGCAAAAAAATATAGCAATGAACTCTATCTGTCTTGACAAGCTGCCGCTTGAATGGATACTTGATTAATATTATCTGTATTCACAGTGCTATATGGCATGACCAAATGAATTTCAAACCATCGAGCTAAATGCTTTCATAATTCACTATTGCGGGAAGGATACAGTTCAAATATAACCTGGAAAATTAGTCCTAAAGTAAATGCAATCCATCACTTTTCTAGCAGTTTGGCTCATTGGGGTATAACGGTAGACTTTTGTGTTAGAAACATTAGTATAGCACATATTTTATATAAATGCAGATTAAATGCTTATTCAAGTTAAAAAAAGTGGTTTACTGGTTTGTTGAGTAGGGTTTTAATTTATCTAAAAAAATACTCTCCTGTTCTGTGAACTCCAGGCTATCATTTATTCATACTTTTACTTACCATTGATTACAATTCCTAAATAAATTACTTCTGTCTTTAACAGATGGATCTAGAGGAAAGAGCATCTGACACAGGAGCTGTCCTTTCAGCCAGCAGCAATTTGGCAAAGAGTAAGGTTCTAGGAGTAAATTCTGGGACACTTCAATGCAGTTTTCCTTGTGCTGCTTCCAATGCTACTACAACAAGCACTGCTATGTTCCTGTTTCTAGGCATCCATTTAGACTACCAGGGAACCTTCAGTTACACCTTGCCTCTCTTTTAGTTTTTGTTGCATAGTTTAAGCTCCTGTCACTTAGCTTGGCTTCTCCTGGAAGCTGCCAGTGCTGTTTCTGATCACAACCAGCATCATAATATGGGGAATACTGTGATTTTGGCTTAAAAGAAAGGAAGTCCACCGGGGCTGTTTCTGTATTCTGACAATACTTGAGTACAGGATGGCAGTCCTTTGGCACAATTGCGGCTGGGTGCAATATGGAAAGAGCTGCGCTGAGACTTCTCCAGTCTGTACTAGAAATCCACTTCACAAGGGGCTTAGAAATGGAGGATGTGTATCACCATTACCCCCCTTTTTTTTCCCTCCTGGCCAAGGAACACTGATACAAGTGAGAGTATGAACCAGGTGGTGAGAGGAATCTAATCCTGAAGCTGATGCTCCTGCAAGAAAGTATTCTCATGTTACTCTTGAGATTTTTACCTTGCAAATCTTGGGATAGTAATTAGGTGCTTATACTTCAGAGTCTAGTGCTATTTGAGATACCTTGAGACATCTGAGACATTTACAAGGCTGCAGATAAGCCATGGATCCTATAGGAAATCTGTACCATTTTAGATAGAAAGTTGTAGTCCAAGTTGAACTAGGGAGACTTAACAAGAGCCAGATATCCTATGTCTATTTCGAGGATTTCATCTGGAAGATTTCTGTCTACATAACCTCTCTGTTGAGTATCCTGTGGCTGCAAGGACAGAGCAGAGAGGAGACAAGGGGGTGTTCATATATATGTATTCACAGAATGTATTCTGTAGGTTAGACAAGATAATCCATCTCTGCCATAGCTGCTAATATGAAAAGTCATCATCTTACATAGCATTTTACGAGCGTGCCTTTCAGCACGTGAGTTGTTCTTACTATGTTTGCTCTGAAAACTTGCTCCTTGCCCTACATGAGTCACAATCTGAAGGAAAGGAAGCTTGAGCACATCAAGAAATGGATACTTTGTTAGTAAGCACTTGTGTAGATGTGTTTTTCCCTCAGAAACTGAAAGGTGTTCTTCCATGCTTCAAGAAGGATTGGTCAAAGTGGAGACTGCTTGTAGAGATATTCCCTGAAAGCAAGTAAACTTGCAAAAACTAATGAAGTGACTTAATCACTTTTATTCATAAAAATACATTTAAACACAGTTTTCTCTACTATTCCTTCTAATCCTCACACTGACACAGTCAGTGGCAGACTGGTTATGCTGAAGTTCTCTATTTGGTAGAATCAAAAGAAGGAACTGTTTATTACAGAACAGTTCATGGACAATTAAGTTGTTTTTTCTTATTTTTTCACTTATATTTGTACATATTCTCATGTCACATATGAGAATATTCAAGTGTGTTTGTTTCATTTTTCTTCTGGGACCAGAAAATGTCATTTCAGTTTTTGCTTGGACATGTGCTAATTTTCCTTCCCAATTTACTAATCACAAGGTGGTTTGGAAATCACCTTAACAGACTGCTCTGGGAACTGTTCCCAACTAATGAACACTATTAAGTAGCCAGATCTAGTTCAAGGATGATGGCCTTGGTAATTCTGCAGAGAGGAACATGCTGGTTTTGCTTCGCAGTATAATTAGTCCGTGCATAAGACACACCTGTTTTATTTGAAATGTAAGCCATATGCTTGGTTTATGAAAACCAAACATCTGCCATAGAGTTACTAAAATATGTGCCTTAAAATACCTGCTACTAATATACTGCTATCTATCTTAAGGTAAATTCACAAAAATGTGTATTGATATTTTAATATAGAATTTATGGTTGGTTGTAATTTAATTTGCAGCTATTCTCAAGAACTGTACTTTTGACATGCATAAATCACTTCATCTAAAAAAATCTTTTATAT
Source organism: Merops nubicus (assembly GCF_000691845.1). NCBI lineage: Eukaryota > Metazoa > Chordata > Aves > Coraciiformes > Meropidae > Merops > Merops nubicus. The sequence goes on from NW_008607778.1 coordinate 4,438, forward strand.
TTCTGAATCATCTTTCATGTATTAACCAGGTGGCTTGCCTGTCTTCCAGAGTGAGTAGATCTTCTAAGTTTCTCTGCTTATTGGTACTGGGATTAAGTCCTCTTGACCATAGCTGATTTTAACACAAGCTGAAGTAGTACAGTGGAGGTATAATCTTGAAAGGTTTAAGACTAGTTTATCTTCTGTTGAATTCTAACAGAAAGAGAAGCACACTAGTTGATGGAGTGACCATTTAAAACTTCCCATGTATTTTGAAACTGATATAAATTTTTTTTTGCAGTGTTATTTAAAAGAAAAATATTGAAATATACCAGTAGAGTAGATGAACATTATGGTCAGACTTATTTTTCTGCTGTAACAAAAAGCTAAATTCCCTAAATTGTGGTATCTTTTACTAATGAGAACCACTATTGTCCTCTGTCTTTCTGAACGGTGTATTAAGCTTGCTTGAAGCTTTTACTTTATCTCTGCTATTTACTGTGACTAGAAAATACAATTAATACATTTCTTATTTAATTGCCTAGTTGCTTTACCGAAAACTTAAC
>NW_008607779.1:0-39186 GCF_000691845.1 Merops nubicus
AGAATGAGAGGAAATGGCCACAAGTTACCCCAGAGAAGGTTTTAATTGGATTTTAGGAAGAATTTCTTCACTGAGAAAGTGGTTAGGCACTGGAAAAGGCTGCCCAAGTGGAGTCATCATCCCTGGAGGTGTTTAAAAAATAAGTAGATACAGCACTTGAGGCTATGGTCTAGTGGATAAGGAAATGTTGTGGTGAAGGTTGGACTTGATGATCCTAGAGGTCCTTTCCAACCATGGTGACCCTGTGATCTTCTATTGAGAACTGCTTCAGTAGTTTCTAGCAGGGCAAAGTCCTGGAGCTCCACAACAGTAGTTTTAATAGTAGGTACAGTACTCTGTGAGTATAAACCACGTATTCCAGGTAGGCTTTCCCTATCTGTTTCTCTTTGCTTCTTGTACAGTTTGGATTAGCTACCCCAATGGAACAGGGAATAAACTCATAAATCACACAGCACTTGTTTTTCATACAATACCTTATTACTATCCTGTCAGTACACAAGCAATGCTTTCTGCCTTAAGAAATTGATGGCAAACTTTGGCCAATTCAGACATGGAAGCTCCCTGTTTGCAGCATAGGATGTACGGGTTTCATTAGGTGCATAACTTTTGCTAGCTAGTAGCAATAAATCATAAATAGTAAAACTGACCTGGAATTAGCACAGTATCAAATGTGTGATAGTTTTTCTTTTTTCCTGGTCTGTGTGCAATTCCTAATTAAATAAAGGATTTAAATGATTAATTTTTGCTAGGCAAGCATTTTGAGTCGCTAAGAAAAAGACAGAGAGGGAGCAGGAGAAAAAAACTAATCATGACTTTAAGGTTTGGAAATAAGCCTGCGTGCATGAATATTTCAAAGCTGGCAAGGCTAGAACAAAATGTCCCCCACCGGAACAATTTCTAGGGTCTGGGTTGGTACAGTTTATCTCATGTATTTGCTGTGCGTAATATCATGGCAGCATGAAGACAGATACTAGATACTTCTGGCAAATGACAGCTGGCAAGACATTTAGATGTTTTGGAATTCATTAGCAGGGATGTTCATCATGCCTTGTGTCTTTTAGTTCTGTATGAGGTGATTTTCAGATCATTACATGAAAAGAGAGCTCAGTGCATCTGCTTTGAAGAAATGCAAAAAACTAATTGCCCATTCTTAAATGCCCCTAGTATATGCTGCTAAATAAAGGAAACCAGTTTTCTTTCCAGCTTTTGTTTGCCAAAGTTATGTTAATGCTTGTGTTGTTTGTTTTGGGAATGTGTTTTGTGTTAGGCCTTCTCAGCTGTGATGAAAGAATGGAAAGTGTTAGTGAGAAATTCTATTTTCTAGTGTTTTAGATGGCAAACATTTCAGAGCACAGGCTGTTTAACAGTACATTTCATTAGAACAACTGGTCCAAATTATGTTAAGGACATTTAGTATTATAGTGATATAATAAATAAGCCAGTCACACAAGCAGGCAGACAGGTGTTGTCAGCCCAAGTTACTCATGCATCTTGGTATCCCATGCTGACAGCGAGCAACACTGGGTTGCACCAGTGGCAGAATAAGCCCCAGGAAAATAACATTTTGCTAATAAGTAAAGTCTGGGCTAAACCTCAAAGCATGACACTCTTCATTCTCTTTGTTGGTTTTAACTCTTTATAGCTTCAGATATTCTTGTTATTTGAAAAAAGAAAAAAAAGGGAGACAGCCTTTACAGTGGTTTAGCACAACTCACTTGAAACAGAACCTCCTACCCTAATTTTGTACTGAGTGAAGAGGTATTTGTTTCTATCATTCCAGAGTGTTTTGTCGTTTAGTTTCAGGTTGTTGGTTGGTTGGTTTTGTTTGTTTTGTTTCGCTGTTTTGGTTTGGTTGTGTTTTTTTTTTTTTCATACATAGCTCAGGAAAGAGAAGACCCTCATCCACCTCATCTCCATCATGAACTGGTCTGGTAGCACTGCTGGTCAAAACCTGTAGAGAAGAGGTTTGACCACAGACCACTCCCATTTTTCCTGAGGGCTAAACTAGCAACTGTTGTGTTTCTACAGAGAACTGAGTTTTTTTAACTATTGGACACTTTGGCTACAGGAACACTGGAAATACACAGGCAGAGCAGATGGAGAGACATTGCAATATGGTCTTCACCGACTTCCTAGGAATCTGACCATTATTTGGTGTGGTCTGTCTATTGTGCAGCACCACTGGAGTTTGTCATCCAGCATAGTGATTGGAAATACTCACATACCTTCAATACAGATATTAAGTTTGTATGTTGATTCAAGCAAACCCAGGGGGATAAATAGCTGAATGTTAATTAGATATCTGAAATTCATGTGTGTTTATTTAATTTCCTTGTATCAGAATATATTTTCAAATCGTGAAAGAAATTGTAAATTCTCTTCTGCTAAGTTTAGGATCATATTGGTCCTAAAAATATCCTATGTTCTAGAATTGTACTTTACATATTGACAAGCACTATAGTAATATCAGCAGTGGTTTACTGTTTCTAGGCTTGGAAGGAAGATAATTGCTACTGTTTCCCCATCATCTTCCAAAATCGTCATTGCTTTCTAGTAAGGTAACATTGTAGGTAGCAGGAGAGCAGAATATCCAGGAGTTTTGGGAATTAATTTAGCAGATAATAGATAAGCAGTCTTCTTTTTCAATCTGCTTAGAAACCCTCACTGTTACTATTGCTGGTGATTCCAGCTAGAGAAAGGAACAGATTGTGAGAGTGTATAGCAGAGCACTAAAGTGGTTATGGAGTCCTACACATAACTAATCTGGGTCAAATTAACTAAATCTGATAATCTCAGACTACCACTCTTACCTCTGGAAAATCGTGTATAAACTGCTGAATAGAGTTACCACCATTAGATGACGGATGTATGTTTAGTAACAGAAGAAAGTCAACATTAACATCTTCCTGACAAGTTACCCTCAGTAACAAAAGTGAGAGAGATTTAAAAAAAAAAAAAAAAACAAACAAACAAACAAAAAAGAATGTACACGAGGATCATAATCCCAGTTTTGTTTAGATGGTTCATACTGTCTGTATTACTTGCTGGAAGATAATTTTTCCTCCCTTTCAAATACCTTCCTTCCTTTCTTTAATTGATGACTGCCTTTTGGTAATGCAAGTGAACCATCCATATGAAATACCCCTTCCACCCACTCTGCTTTCTAAATTAGCTGAAGTAAATTATTCACTAGTTTAGTTGTTCAGCCCCCTGCCATTCCATTCTGCAGGATGAAAAAAGTAGATCTACATAAATGACTCTTATTTTTATGTAGCTTGACTCAGTTGATCTGTATATCCACTGAGACACAGCTTTAGAGGTTAAGTTAAATAAACTATCTAAATTAGCTAAAATTAGGTAAATTTTATGCTGTGTGACATTTTTCACAAGACAGAAGCCCCAAATAGATTAATTTATTTCATTAAGGAGTAATACTTTCTCATTTTGATCACAGAGATTATCTATCAATCCACAAATCAAGCATCAAATATGTGCCTGTCAGATGATGACGGAAGAGATGCATGTTATTGATCTTAAAGTTAAAAAATAGAATAAGAATCCATTACAACACTGACTAGCACTGAAAAGGGGATACTTTAAATGCTACCTATTTAAAAAATACTGTTCAACATTTCAGCTATATATACACGTTTGATACTAAAACATTGTCTACTCTTGTATTACTGCTTCACAACTGAATAGATAGTTCAGTCCAGGCACATGACTGTAGCCCCTAATTTCAATCTGTACTCACAGACTGATCTGTCTCAGAGAATATGAAGTTTTTTTCACCTTACATTGTTAAAAGGTCCTTTTAGCTTTCTGAGTGAAAACAACAATGGTACAATTATTCTGGGTTTTGGGTAGCTTCTTTACTAGACAAAAGCTAAAATAAATTACTGCTTCTATGGTGCAATGATATAAGTGCAGTCTGCTCTCATCCTGGCACTACTAAATAAGGCAAATTATGCCACTTTACAAAATGTTCCTATGCATGTCAGAATTATTATTTTAAGTACTGTAGGTTTTTATGACTTCTAGAATAAGCCCTTTTCTTATTCTAGAAACCAAACCTTAGGGTTGATAGAACAAAGAGCAAAACACTTTTGGACAAATGGCATTGTAATTGTGGAATACATCCACAGCAATGAAAAGCATTCTGATGAAGGATACCATGTCACTCAATGAGGGTACAGTCAGCATCATAAAATTCTTAGGTCACCTGTGCTACCGAATTATTTTGGAGGATGGTTTTCATTACCCTGATCAAAACTATATCTGTATGATAGCCTAGTGTATTACTTCCTGCAAATAACCTTCAGGATACCTCAATAGCTGTCTTGTTTGCTGCTTCAGTTGATAACGGTAGCTGGTTTACTCTGTAAAGGACACCCTCCATGCTGTATTAGGTGATTTTAAACATTTGGAAGAAATTTTCAGTATATCTAGGTTGTAGATGCTTCTGTAGGTGCTGTGCCATCTAGCAGCTTTTAAAAAAGGAAAGTTTTATTCCATTTACTCTGGGATTAGTAAAATCTGTAATTAGGAGAACTTGTCCTGCTTTCATTTGATGGAGAAGCATTTTTCAAGAGAGGTTACAGCACCAGCTCTTTGTAATGGTAGAAGCTTTAAGCGACAGTCTTAAATTAGAGTCAGTACTATAAAAAACTGCAAATTTCACACAATCCATATCAGATTTGTAATCTGTGTTGTGATTGTTGGTGGTCTTTGGTGAACCAGTTAATCACATTGTGCTGGCTGTCCTAATTTCCAGCTCTGTGCCTCAGTGAAGTAGCTAAAAATATACAAAATGCTCTCCTAGTGTTGTTTTCCTGTGTAATCCATTGTTAGAGTTGCCACAGGGATCTTGTGTGGTGTGGTTTTGGGTAGAGAAACTGATCTGTCTTAGAATGAATGGTAGTCAGCATCGTACCTACAGACGAGCGTGGTTATGGTCTCCATAAATCTGTTTTTCTGCTGAGAAGCAGTCTACCTAACAAAAATGTCTGCAAAGCATTCACTTGCATGATATACTGTTCACAAGTCCAGGTTCACTGGAAAAGCTCTTGTATATTCATAATTCTTTCAATAAATCTGCTCTGGGTTTTCAATGAAAAATAATTCAATCAGGCAGCCTTTCGCATGATGTGGAGTTTTTGCAGGCATTACTACCTATAAAAAAGGAGTTGAGATGTGATTCTCTAAAGCCCCAAGCAATAATTGTACACAAGAAAGCATGAGCAATTTAGTGGAGCTGTGGGTTAACACATGTGATTCAGTCCCAAGTTCAAACTTCTTCAAATCATGGGGAGTTTGGGTACCTATTCAGCATATTTGTTTTGTAGAGACCAGCTGCAAAACTTGGATGTATATCCAAGTTCAGGCATGTTCAGATTTGGGGTGTTAGCACTTTTGGGCCTGCAGTATGTTCTAGATGCTGTTTTTGTGATACAGTAGGCCAGGTGAGATTTAGTATTGTATTTTCTTTTCACTCATACTGTAAAGAGACACCTTGCCATCATTTTGCTGAAAGGCAGTTTTTAATTCTTGCTTTTTTTCTGCCTTACTTTTCTTGTGAGCAACTGAAAAACATTTGCATCAATACTTGCTTTCTGTATATCTGCAATATGTGTGGCACGTGCAAATCTAAACACAAAGACACTTTTTAAAAGATTCTTAGGAAGGTAAAAAATGCTGCATTGATAAAAGTGAGAGACTGCATGCATGAAAATAAACAGTGGTCTGAAAGCACTCTGACAAATTTTTCTCCTTCTTCCCTTTATTTTTCTCACATTTTTTTTTTGCTATTCCAATTGGACTAGCCAGTCATATTTTGTTGAGAGTTTAGGTAGCATCATATAGTGCCAGCTATCACTTAGAAAATATTCAGTGGCTCTGAATAATGCAAAGAATTTGAAAGTAAAATTTGGAGTAAACTCCATTCTGTTCAGAAATTTGTGCAGCGAAAGTCCAAGGTCTGCCTTACTTCTAAGTAAACATAATGCCAGCCTTAAAATCCAAGGAAGAGGAAGAGCCTTCTGTGGGTTGGAGCACTGCTGGAGCTGCTGCATTGTTTGTATAACATTCCCAACAAAAATTCTCAAATCTGAACTGTTCCTTTCATCAAACTTCCAGAATTTAAAATGCAAACTTACTTAATCTACATTCAGTTTCTGTGTCCATATAATTTATAGAAACATTAAAGAGCTCTTGCAATAAAACTGAGCCCTGAGGAACCCCACTGATGACTGGCTGCCAGCCTGATGTAACCCCATTTACACTTTGATCCCAACCTATTAGTGAGTTGTTCACCCATCATATTATGGACTTGTCTAGCTCTGTGCTGGACATTTTGTCCAGAAGAGACATTTTGTTTGTAATAGATAGTATCAAAAGCTTGCTAAAATCAAAGAAACTCCACATCTGTTGGCTTCCCTTGGTCAACTAGCCTGGTGACTTTATCATAAAAGGAAATTGTTAGTTAAACAGAACTTTACTCTGGTGAATCAATCTTCAATACCAACTCTCTAAACCTTTCTTCATAAGAGAGACATTCCACCCCTCTGATAATTTTTGTCCCAGATGACGGACCTTGCACTTGGCCTTGTTGGACAACATGAGGTTCACATGGGCCCATTCATACTAAGTATGATACACTATTTACATCAGAATTATTAATTCCCTAATAAAAGGATTGTGGAAAATATTATTTATGCAAAAAGTAGGCCTTTGGTGGCCACAGATCAGTACCCATATTTTTGTTTGCTTAGACAGCTTTCTGCATGTTGCTCAAGTTGGTATTTCACCTCCTAGTTGTTTATTTTTTTAATTTTGCAGAAAGCATTCAAAAGATCTGTGACTAAATTTGACAAGGAAGGTTGGCTTGTCTATTCATGCCCACTTTTCTTGTCTCAAAGTCAAATACTCCTGTAATATCTCTGGTATTTCACTATGTCTACAAGGTGCAGAAGTCTGTAGGAGACAGTATCCTAAACAAAAAGAATGAAAGATTTTTACAGTTGCAATGCAAACTGCGTGGTAAAACATACCAGTGCATCTGCATAACCCGTTGTGGCAGACAGAGTGCTTACTAGCAAAATTATATGGACAAATTTTTACACATCGTTTCAATTTATTGTCAATTGAATGAGTTGGAGATGAAGTTGGACAGATCTGACCAGTTAGTTTGAAGAAGTGAACTCATGAAGCGAATACAGAAATTGTATTGAGGATGAGAGAGGTCATAGCACTGGGCAACACCTGGGAAAGAGGTAAAAGCAACAAAGTGAGAGAGAGATTCGTGATGGTGTTACCCTGTGTGTAGCACAGCTTCATGCCTGCTGGCACCGGGGGAAGGGGATGGTTCATGCAGCCTGCCTAAGAACTTGTGGGAGGATAAATGCCCACAGCATACTTTTCTCAGAGGTACAGTGCAGAAACAAGTATCTGTCACAGAAAAGTGCCTATTGAGAGGTGCTAAAATAAAGGAGAGTGAAGATTTTCCAACTTTACATCAATTTTCAAACCCCTGTAGTGAACAATTGCATCAGATTCACATCCACAAAAATAACCTACCTCTGGCTCATAGTTGCTTGCTTATGTGGAAACTTGTTTCTTAAGAAAAGCATTTCAAACTTTGATGGCGGTGGAGACTGGCAGGAGTTGATGAGGTCCTCCTCTGCAAATCTCTTTCATCGTCTTTGGTAATTACAGATAAAGGCAACTTTGGCATGAGGTTGCTATTCTTTCTGGCATGGATTATTGCAAGTCTTCTAAGTCTAGCTGAGCACAAATACACATCTATTTTAGACCTCTGAGGAGGGGGGAAACTTGAACTAAGTCTCTCTACAAACTGGAGCCTGAAGAAATAAATACCAGGGTTTCGTGTTGTTTACATTAAGAGAAGTGAATATTTTAATACATTAAAAGTTGTTAACCTCTTTCAGAAACTTTACTGGAAGCAAGTGACTGGTTTTGAAGAATGGAACACGACTCCACACAGCTTGCTTTTCTTTCATATTCAGATGATAAAAACTGCCTAATAAAAGCCAAACCCTCAGCTACCTTTATGCTCTGCAAAATCCCCTGCATTTTATAGATAACAGGGAAGACTAGAGACTTCTAGTATCTCTTACTGCTCCCACTCTGTGTGCTCTCCAAGATGAACTCATTTTGGGTGACTTCTGACTTTTCCAAGTGGGTGTATATACTCCTTCTTGAGGAGTTCTTTGAGTTCTCATTTATACCATGCAGAGATCAGAGAATGTGTGAGGACTTTATCCCATAACATGGCCTCACTAATCTGCTGTGGTCTTTCCTTGTATATTGAAGGCTCTGTGTTGTGGCATTCTGAAAAGCATCCTGGCTGAGATATAGGACCTGTACCATTAATTCAAATGCTGTCTAGAGGAGGACATTTAGTCTGGCCTGTAGCCATAAAAGGTGGTGTGGATTAAGTTCATTAGATGGATTCAGCTTCCCTATTATATGCATAAACAGGGTCAGAATGAGAACTTTTAAGAATCGGAATTTATGCTCCCCAAAATCTGGCTGTTTTTTTTTTTTTTTTTTGTGTGTGTGTGTGTTTTGTTTTGTTGTTTTTTTTTTTTTAACATCATTTTAACCATCTATTTTTTCCTACAAATCCTGAGATTTTGAATCCAAACATAGATACTTGAGTTTGAGTGTTCATGAATCATCACTAGCTGCATCCAGAATTGCACTTTTCTGAGCAACCCTGGCTATTAGCCAAAGGAGGGAAATTGGAACAAAAAATCTGTATAGTTCTGTGGCATATGTCTAATGAAAGTACCTATTCTTTTCCTAATTTAAAAAATAAGTGGATTTTAATTTCAGAACAGACAATATGAAGAAACTGTGAAATGAAGAAACTGTAAGGCAGTTGATAGAAAGGAATTTTAAATTTCTTTGGCAGTTCGATGGTTCTAAGGTTAATAAATTACAGTAATTGAAATTGTGGTAACTCCAGATCTGTGTCAAGCAAAGAGATGTCTAATGAGCTGTATGACATATCTGAGAGACAGATGAGGCATACATCAAGCCTGCTGAAAAATTACTGCCTGCATGCTATATAATATAATTTTTTCTTTGCTTATTTGCTTGTTTATCTTCTCCTGTGGTCATTTCCATCACCATGATACATTAGCAAAATGATGTTTGCCCTGATTTTATACTCAAATAGGTGTAAATGACTATTTTTGTATGTTTATATTTGTGAAAGGAATTGTTGATAAAGGTAGGAGGAAGGATGACTTCAATAATTTAAGGGAAATCCATTCAGCATATTTTAGAGTTAACTCCATATGGAAAAAGTTTTTCTGCTTTAAAAAAAAAAAAAAAAAAAAAAAAAAAAAAGTGAAATAAGGTAGGAGAAGCTACTCATAGACAATGAAGGAAAGAAGAATGACACAAATGCATGCAGATGCTGTGCTTTCTCTTGGATAGTTCAAAATGTTTTGGATTTAAAAATCCAGCCTTGGCAAGCATGTAGTCCTCAAGGAATGTTTGCTTGTTAAATGCTGGAAAAAGAAGGAAAAAACAAAACAAAACAACAAACCCACACACAACAGGAAAAACAAACTAAAAAAAAAAAAAAAAAAAGAAAACAAAACACCAGCATCTGTGAAATTAAGAAATTAAATATGTATGAGATTCTGTTCTTTTGAAGGATAATCTTTAAAAGCCAAATCCCTCCATTTTGATATGTACTGAAGACCTCCACAGTGTATTCTGTCTCAACTCATAGACCATATGAAACTTCAGCTAGGGTCAGATTCTTGGAATACATGCTGCTGAGTGTTAAAAAGATATCCAGGTGTTGACCTTTCTTCTGTGAGCCCTGCTAGCATCAGGGCTAGTATGGGTCTGCTGTGGGGGAAGAGGAAGAGAGGCACAGAGAGCAGATGTCAGGGCATGTGCTCTCCTTGCCCTCTGCTAGGTCCAGCTGCTCGTTGGATGCAGTTCTGCAGCAGGGACATGGGAGCAGCAAGGGGCTGGTGGATTGGGTGGAAGTTTTGTGCTTTCCTTCTACCCTCGTATCAAACTGGGGAAAAGCCCTGTCCTGCCAACCTGTTATTTCGTGCTGCTGCAGGCAGGTTTCCCTCCCCCCAGTGCACAGGCCGTTACCCTGCAGAGAAAGCAGACGAAGCAGACAAAGCCCAGCTGCTCAAACAGTGTCAGGGGTAAGGTGTGTGCCTGGCTAGACACAGCTGTGCCCTTGTGAAATCGTTGTGGATAGCTGGGAGGCACGAGGCATTATTAAGGTGATTCAGATGTTGATTTTCAGATAAATTCTCTACTGTGACCTCCAATCTCATTTATAAAGTGATGCCACTTTCTAGAAACTAATTTTTAAAGCAGATGTAGGAGACAGAAGAGTTGCAGTATTCATACCTCAATACCCGTATAGAGACAGAGAGGGACTTTAGGGAAGAGGATTGCAGGAAGGGATTAGGTTATTAGAGATCTTTAAGAAAGATACTGACAATATATGTTTGCTTTTTACATTCAGCTATTAATGGGCTTGGGTTTGTTCTTAATTTTTGGTCACAGGACCTGTGAAGGGCGAAACATCCGATACAGGACATGCAGCAATGTGGTAAGTAAAATACAGATTTGATATCATACAAATTATCACACATGACAGTCACAACCATATTACATAAAATAATTTTGTCATGTGACCGTGAGACTACCATAGCTATCTAAAGTGCCTTCATACCACAGGACTCTGGGCACACCTTCATTGGTTCCTTGAAAAGCTGGAGAGACTGTGGCATAGCAGGATGCTAAAACTGTTTGGAAGGGATTGCATTCACAGCCTTTCCAAACTGAGTGTCAGTGAAACTTCAGAATTGCTCTTTACAACCCCTACTGGCAGAATCAAGTCCATTCATATTCCAAGTATTACTTTGGTAACCAGATGATTCATGTTGGGCAGTCTGTCAGGCTGGAAGATTAAGCTGTTAAGGTTTGAAGATGTTAGTAAGAGATAAAGATTTCTGTTCACCTGTGCCTTCCGAACATTGAAGATCTGTTTCGTGTCTTAGAAAAGCAGTTTCAGACAGCCTCCACCCGTGTTTTGGCTTTTCCAAAGGATCTTGTGGTTTTTTATATATATGCTGAATAGAGTTTTCAATACAATAAAATAAGAAATTTCAACTTCTGTACTCACTAAAGTGAAATTCTGTTTTCACTGGTGAAAGTGGAAGTAAAGACTTTCATATGGAAAGTTTTATTGGGTGCCAAGAATAGTAAAAGCTCTCAAATTACATAGAGAAATGTCGGTTCTACCAGTAAAGATGGAAAATGAAATCAAATGTGCACTGGGCCAAGCTTTCTCATTCCTGATAGGGACATGCTCAGAAGCTTTTCAATAGGTGCTTTGTCTAAAAAAGTTTAAAAGTTTAAGTTAAAAAAAAAAATTAATACATTCCCTCATATTTAGTTTATATTTTCTTCAATAGACCACGGTTCATAATGAAACTGCTTCTATCTAAGTTGTAGTCTCCCATGCAGTGAGATTTCTCTTACTTCTTCCTCTGATATTTTTTTCTGGGTGTATCCTTTGAATTTCTAAAATCTCTCATCAGTCTAGACACCTGCTTCATTGACAACAGCTAGAGTAGTCAATAAATAGGTCTGCTGGCTGATTAACAGTCCAATTTCCATCTCTGGAAAGAGGTGACTACACCATGAATATGGACAGAATAGGAAGATGCATTTGTGCCGGGCCAGTTGCATGCTATAGGTCAGTAGATTATGACACACACAGACACACAAACAAAACAAACAAACAAACAAACAAACAACAACAACAACAACAAAACTGCTAAAGGGTAATTGGACTATAGTTAGACCCATCCATTTTGGTTTGTGAATGCATGTACACTGTGAGAGTCCCCTTCCCCTTCTGATCTGCTCCTGTGTATCTTAAGAGCAGTGAGACAAATCACTCTATGAGGGACTAGGGTTTTACCTGTGTTGCAACCTTTATTTTGGAATAATTGAGCTTAACGTTTCAAGATAAGGAAAGTTTTTAAATGTTATTTTTAGTTTAAGTTCTGTTTCAGAAATGTGCACTTGAACACTTTTCCTTCAGAATAAAGCCTTGCATAGTTTTGTCAGGCAGTTCCTTTACATACCTTGTGTCTGGCAATACTGGCCCCAGACTTTCCAACATAGCAGTGAGGCATGCAGCTGCAGAACTCAATTACTTCATACCAAATAATCCAAACTGAAACTTTAAATGTCCTTTACTACCCTGAAATCAGCAATGTTTTTGCCACTGAATTATGAAGCCTAAGGACTACATTTATGATTTTAACCCCTTTTTGCAGAAAGAGTAAAGAATAGATTGTGCTACATTGCTCTTTTTCTTAATAAAATGATTAAATGAGGTTTCATTTGTTAGGTAAACTTGCAAAACTATCAATAAATCAAGCTATTCTTAAGCTTCTGACTGCATCGTAATTTAACTGAGCATTCTAAATATGGTTTTATGTCATAAGTAAAGTACTTGGCTGCCTTCATTCCATGGACATTTGATTTGAGGGGTAAGAATAGTTTGTTATTAAAGTATGCTGAAGTCTTTGATTCAGCTGTTATGCCCTTCCACTTACCTTTACCAATCTGAGATAACATGTGGCAGTATTCACATCAGTCATTACAAAGGCACTGCCACCATGGTCAGCATCAGAACTTGTGGTAGGATCCTTCCACAGCTGTGGTGGTCCTCAGCCCCATGTTTCTGGATCTAGGTATTGCTTTGAAAAACCTTGTGCAGCATCAGTGGAAACTAGACATGCGTGTGTGCTGAAATCCTTTCTCCTACCGAATTGTGTAGCTGTGCCACTGAATTGTCTCTTTCAGAATAGACATTGTGTCTTTCACAAAGACATTGCAAATCATGAGGACAGAACTTGAGGCTCAATGAGACCTACATTTTCATCTCCTAGCTGACAGTTCGTTGCTTTAGAGGAAAATGAGAGCAAATTCCCCCCTTTCCACTGCTGCAAACAAAGCTAGCTATCATGCATTGTGGAAAATTCCTTTCTGATTCTTGTGGAAATCTGTGAGTCCTGAAATTGGAGCTTTCAATACAATTAGCTGGTGCATAACTTGAAGATTTATGTCATTTTTAATAAAATAACCAGTCTTTTTATTTTCTGCAAACTATCTTTCTGTGAAGAGACATATTTCTGTTTATATCACTGTCCTCTTACAGGAAAGGATGGGTAGTCACATATACTAAAAGTAAACTCTATTTCAGAAGTGGAATTGGAAAATGAGAAGAATACTTCGTGGAGTCTGGCAATGAACACATTTTCATAGGGACTATCATTTGCAAGATTTTGCTACAGCTGGTTTTAATTCATCCTAAAATTAGATTACAAGGGGGGAAAAAAAGAATGAGATAAAGAAAAAGAGAGGCAAGGGGAGAGAGTGGTGTATCTATTTCTTCAGTGACTTGTATTATTCTAAGGTGGCTGAACCAATTTGCGTAGTAGAGACAACAAGAGAGATTGATACTGCTGTCTATAAAGCTTCTGAGCAGCCCCTAAAAGAACAAATCCAGACCAGTATGTTCACCACTTGCATTGCCTGGTGTTGATCAGAAACTGGAAAGATTACGGGTATGAAACCACATGTGTAAATAGTAAAAGAAGGAATGAGGGAATCTGAAGATGATTTAGGGTTGAATTACATCTGCTTTTTTTCTTCTTACTATTCATATTGACTCTAAGTATGTTTCCAGCCATTTTAGAATATATTCATGGGAGGGAGAGAGGGATTAATTTGTTTTTCTTTAGAAAATTACTCTGAATGCAATGAAAATATGTTTTTGTATCTGGCTTGGCCATTATACCAAATTTTATGCAAAATAAACAAAAATACTTCCAAACTGCAAGTAGGAATTTTTTTTATTAGGTTGTTTGTATGTTAGTTTTCAAGCTAGTATGCTCTCTGTTCCTTCCGCTAGGTATGCTCTTAGTTGCCAGATTTTCTCCAGCTTTTGTACTGGGCTGTCATGCGATCTCATTTGCCCTTTATCTTTTTCAGTACTTCTGCTGCTATGTTATTTTTTTGCTTTCTCTTCTCTCATTTATATGAATATCTATCTGAAGGATGTTTGTTGGAATGTGTACTGTCTGCATGCCTTCTCTCCTCATTCTGCTCAATTATCAATGCAATTTCTGTGATCAAAAATATTTTTAAATCCTCTCATATTTTTCCATTTATTGTACTGCTTTCTGAATCAGACCAGAAAAAAGAAAAAAAAAAAAGATCCATGATACTGGGACTTCATTCCCAAAAGACTTTGCTTGTCATATTTACTTGCTCATGCCTGCCAGCATGACAATGAACTCTACATATACAGCTGCTTTTGAGATGTTGCTGTTTGACATGAAAATAGACAATGCTGGAACCTGTACAATGTTGCTTATCTGCACAATGTTACTAGCTCTTTTGACAAGGTTTAGAGCAGTTCCGTTAAGCCTAAGATAAAAATTGTAGATGGTAGATCCCATTAATCAGACCAACAAAACTTGTAAACACCACCTGCAACTCTTATTTATACATCCCTCCCTTTCTTAATCTGGCTGAAATATCAACTGTAATGACTTCCCCCATTTTTTAACTTGTGCTCAAGCAAGCTACTTCCATCTCTGTTTCTTATCAGCTTGTGCTGCATTTTGTACACACCAGCACCAATATTGGCCATGTTACTTTTGACAAAATTAAACTATCTTCTTTCCATGCACCAAAACTCAACCTGTTGTCAAATCTGAACTTCCATATAAGGGCATAATTCTCAGAAGCACAGGCTTGTGTGTATGAGAAGCATCATCACCAGGTAGAAATTTTTCAGAACTACAAAAATCATTATCAATTTAATTTTTCTACCCTCTGTTGGCTAGAAATGTCAAATGAAGCTTTTTTCAATCAAACCTCCCAGTTACCAGTTTGCAGTTAAAAACATCTAAAAAAACCCCCAACCAAACAAACATTAAAAAAAACCAAAGCATAAGCACTACATACATCTCCTTACTAATACCAAATTTAATTAACATCAGTTTACTCTTTCAGTGGAAACTCTTCCAAACTCAGAGGTTTTTTTTGTGAGTAGTCTGTTCTTCAAAAGGCTGGATTTTAATAACTATCACATTATTTCTGAATGTGTATGCTTTAAAACCTCAGTGTGTTTTGTAAAAATTATTTTTTCATACTTGTAAACAAATGCTTTTAATATGTTGCTAAAGGTAGCAGATTTGACTTGTGAATTTGCTGTCTTCTCAGCAAGAAGAGCTGTGAATCTTTGACGATTAAAAAAAATAGAATAGAATAAAAAACATTGCTGCCATTCTATATAAATGTATCAAGGATCTTTGTAGACCAGACCAGAAATGTAATGACAAATATTCATAGAGGTTTAGTTTTAGACTTCAATGACTGTTTTAGCTCTCATGTCTGCTCCAGGTTTATTTAATGCAGAGTTTAAGCATCTGCTGATACTCCTCCATTTACTTAGTTCATATTATTTCTCTTATGTTCCACTCTGTCAGATATTACAGTGTCTTGGGGTTGTCAGAGAAAGGTATATCATGAGGCCCTCTCAATCTAATCAGCTGAGCACAGTCCTAACCTTTTTAGAAGTTCACAGGAGTAGACTAGTGAAAAATTTGGCTGCATGAAACTTAGTTCAAGCAGAGCACTCGAAGAGGCTTTGTGACTGAGAGGAGTTTCCATTAAATCCCGAGATCTCCTAATTCTCTGTGCTTTCACCTAAAGTTCTTATTTAGTCATGAGCAAGCCTCCGCTTCAGGACCTCAGGCATTTTGTCTTGGTAGGGAAACTGGTGCAGCTGAAACATCGTGCATACTTCATGGAACTGGTTCAATAAGCTGTTCTGTCAGATGCTGCACAGAGTAGTCCAGTTGTTAGTCATTTTTTGCACAGAGGAAAAGCTCCAGGTATAGTACATCATTCTTGGCCTCTACAAATATACAAGCACATATATTGTAAACTGTTTTAAGGTTCCTTGACTGTTTCCACCTATTGCAGCTTAGATATGATCTTCCACATTTCACCCACTAAGTAAACTTTAAAAAGCCTGACCTTCTTTTGTCCCATGAAATCTGATCTACTTATCACATTCATGGGACATCTGGGTTTCATCTTATCTTTTCCACTGGTTTGTTGATTAATAGAAATTGTTTTGAATGGGATTCAAACATGGCAAAACTCCATGGACCTTGTGAATTACAATAGGGTCAAATAGGAGGTCAAGTTAAAAAAAAATGGATATGAGGAAGCATAAGAAGCTGTAATAATATGGCCAGCATTAAGTTCCTAAGAGGTGAAGATGAAACTCCTGTGTTTATTTTAAAATAGCTCTCATACATCAAAGGGGTTTCTGATCACCTTTTAAATTATATGTATTTTCATTGCAGTCAAGGAAATCTTGACCTGATAGGTTGAATGGAGACTATAGGTATACAGCACAGGCTTAGTATCGCAAGAAAATTTCATGATCCTTCACAAGCTAAAGGTCATGAAGCA
Organism: Merops nubicus; assembly: GCF_000691845.1. Classification (NCBI taxonomy): domain Eukaryota; kingdom Metazoa; phylum Chordata; class Aves; order Coraciiformes; family Meropidae; genus Merops; species Merops nubicus. Next base: position 16,585 of record NW_008607779.1, read on the forward strand.
GGCATCTAGGACTTGCAGAATTAAAGGAGGAACAGGTTTTTTTTCCGATTCACTTGTAATTTTCTTCCCTGAAAAGAATAGAATGAATAGGAATGAACAGAAAGCTTGAAGCTAAATGGACTTCGATCAGACTTTCGGATTTATCAGGTCTTTCATATTATTCAAGGAGTGCAATGACAGCCATTCCTCATCTCTGCAGGGGCTCACAGATAATTTCGAAAAGAAAATAAAACCGGTAAGATTTGAATGTAACTCCAAAGCTGGAGTAACCTGAAGCAGGACTATAATGCTTTTGCAGCCAAATACCAGTGCTGCCACATGCTCCAAGCCAAATGCAGGCCATGCGGATGTGGTTAGCAAAATAACTCACAGAACTACAAAAGCCATGCAAAGGTACACTACCGTGGATTCACTGTTACACTGACTTGGCCCATGACTTCCAGCTGTCTCAAAGCGTGGGCACAACCTTGTTTGTCAATCTGTTGTGCAGGTAGACAAACTGCATATTGTTAGACAGCTTCCAGGATCAGACCCTTAGGTGGAGTAAAATGTAGCTTCCTTCAGGACGGTGAAGCAGTGCCAGCTGGGAGCTGTAGAGGATCCCCTTCCACCCCATGCACACACCAAAACCAGGCTGATGTTTTTTTTAAAGGGGAAAAAGTTTTGTGGAGGCAGAGTCTGTAGTTTCTCCTGTCCAGGAGCCAGCACTGCAGCAATTAATCAAAAGAAGGCTGCCTCAAAACAGCAAACACTCTTATCTAAAGGTGTGCGAAGTATTTGGAAGAAAATAGCAGTTTACTGCTTGAACAAGTATGCAATAAAACAATGACTTTGCCTTATCTGTCATTTCAGCAACTAGAATACTCATTTATAGGCTGTGAGCTTATATCTGTCTTTCATTATATGAATGCACAATGCTCAGCACAAACAGGCTCTGATCCCCACTGATGTATAATGCAAACAATAAAAAGTTTAAAAAGCAAAAAAAAAAAAAACCACATGGACAAGAGGTTAATAAGCAGTGCCAATTTCTGTACAGTTCCTGCCTTTTCAGTCTGAGTGATCTGTGCCTAATATTTGGACCACTATTTTTCTTAACATTGTCCATTTTGATATAAAAATGTTACACAGGTTATGCAGGTGTGTAGGTGCAAGTACATGTGCTTTCTTAACTGCAAGAAAAGTTCCCCACTGAGGGAAAGGGATCTTCAAGATATTCAGGTAGATTTAGGAATCAGGATTTCACTAGGAGAAAAGTGATGGGCCAGACTGTGACCCTTTTTCATATCTGTGCGCCAAGTATGCATGTCTACATTTCTGACTGCTTCAACATATTCTTTGAATGGCTTCAAGCTTCACATGAAAACTTTTTTAAACACAAGCTCTACTATTTAAATCCATTGTTTTATTTTGATCATGACATCAAAGACTGAAAGTATTTACCATTAGTCCTGGTCACCTGCCGTGTCCTAAAAGGTTGTTATGTTGTCTGTATGTTTTTTTCTTTCTTTGATTTAAAAATAAAATCCAACACAACAAACATAGTATTGAATACTGTACAAAGCAGTCTTATGAACTCTGTATGTTGTGTGCTTTATTGGGCCTTTCTGTCTTTTTGAAAATAAAGCTATTGCAAGCCAGGAACTGTTGAAGGTAGAGCCAAGCTTGAACCAAACAAGAGACTTGGCTTGGATTTCTGCAACAAGCTTAAGCCAAGCCAACAGATCTGACTGTGTTCGTTTATGGACCGAAAAATTCAGAGAAGGGTATGCACCAGAAGATTTTGTGGCAGGAAATAAGCCCACAGTGTTCCTCTTTGCTTGTCTCTTCTCTATTTGAAAATAGAGGTAAACTACTTCTTGGATCAAGCTGTAACTGTCTTATTCATCCTCTGTTTAAAAGCAGAACATAAAGACCACTCTTTGTCTGTATAATGTAATAATGAATTTCCCACATATTTTCCTACTGTCTTCACTCTGTGCTCCTCTCCAAACTTTCATCTGTATCAACAGTTTGCCCAGATCCCAAAAAGAGGCCGATTGCCTCTAAGTTTTTCTGGAGGTTTAAAATCGAACTTAAATACATCCAACACATGATTTTTTTTCCCTAATCTTCCATAACACATGAACAGAAGAAAACCTGTCTGCTGTCTAAGTCCTCCAGCAGTAAAATTTCAGTTACAAGCTTGGACTTTCAGCCCCCACTTTCAAAAAGAATGAATAAGCTCTGGATTACTGCTCTTTGATATATATTTTTCTAGAGCAAGATTTAGCCCAAATACTTTCTTTTCTCTTACACCGTAATCCATTTAATCTTTTGTAACACGAACACTATTCACTTGTACTTTGACATCAGAACTTTTGACTGTGGCTTGACCCATTACTTCTGGACAACATCACACTCAAACACAAAGCAAATTAACTGAAAGTTTGCTCCCACAGTAGAAAGCAAAATAGCTGGAGATCTGTGGCTTAAGGCCATGACTTATATATGTGCATAGTTCACTATAAAAGTTTAGAGTGGTGTGATCCAACGTCATTTAAATGTCAAAATGGGCATAACCACATTGTCACTATACAGTGAATGTGAGGCTGGATTGGTTATCTTGGGTTTGAGCCAAGGAACAAATTTATAGCCAATATTCTGCCAATTTTCTTCAAGAGAAGATTTGAAAACTAAATTTTTAACAAAGGCTTTATTTTAGAACTTAATGCTAAACAATGATTCTTTAATGTTATAAAGTGACATGCAGCCCCCAATGCCATTTGTATTGCAAGCTGTAATAAACTGCCCTATTTAAAAGCCACAGAAAAGTGTTACTGAGTGAAAGTGTAAAAAAAATACCTGAGAAACAGAACTGATTAAACCTCTGAGGGGATGTTTTGCCTTCATAGCAGCAAGACTTTCCTAGCTGGGAGGATAAGACATCTGTGAATAAGGTTGTCATTAATTACAACTAAATTGCTACAAGTTTAAGTAGTTTGAGCACAAACAAAAAATGCATGCATCTTATAGGATATTTTCCAGTTATAAGGTTGTGTGTACATCAAAATCCTTCCTTATCAAATCTGTAATCAACATTTATGATTCTCTGTGGGGAAAAAAAAAAAAAAAAAAAAAGCTACAGTATAACAAGTATTCATTTCACCTGGTATTTGACCAGGTATCATTGAGAAGCAGATTTCCTTACAGCAGTAAGATGTAGGACTACAGAACCTTCATAATCCAAGGCAGCCATATTGCCAACATTTACTTTTTTTGTCACAGTTCTCATGATGTTTAATGTTTTTCCTAAACATTTAACTGCTACATTCCCATAATTGTGAGAAACCCAGGTTGGTTCTAGAGAAAACAAATAAGTCTCAGCTGCAAGGAGAAAAGGCAAGGCAAGGCAAGGAGAGGAAAGGAAAGGCAAGGCAAGGAGAGGAAAGGAAAGGCAAGGCAAGGAGAGGAAAGGAAAGGCAAGGCAAGGCGAGGAAAGGCGAGGAAAGGCAAGGCAAGGCAAGGCAAGGCAAGGCAAGGCAAGGCAAGGCAAGGCAAGGCAAGGCAAGGCAAGGCAAGGCAAGGCAAGGCAAGGCAAGGCAAGGCAAGGCAAGGCAAGGCAAGGCAAGGCAAGGCAAGGCAAGGCAAGGCAAGGCAAGGCAAGGCAAGGCAAGGCAAGGCAAGGCAAGGCAAGGCAAGGCAAGGCAAGGCAAGGCAAGGCAAGGCAAGGCAAGGCAAGGCAAGGCAAGGCAAGGCAAGGCAAGGCAAGGCAAGGCAAGGCAAGGCAAGGCAAGGCAAGGCAAGGCAAGGCAAGGCAAGGCAAGGCAAGGCAAGGCAAGGCAAGGCAAGGCAAGGCAAGGCAAGGCAAGGCAAGGCAAGGCAAGGCAAGGCAAGGCAAGGCAAGGCAAGGCAAGGCAAGGCAAGGCAAGGCAAGGCAAGGAAAGGAAAGGAAAGGAAAGGATTTTTATTTTGTATGAAGTCTCATGACTTCGAAGCTCTTCTTGCCTTCTTGAGAACCTGACTTGTGATTTTCAGTGCTAAATGATGACAAGATGATGTGAATAACAAAGCCTCACAAGAGAATTTTAAGTAGTAAGAGTGGTCTTGATTTCTTCTTTCAGGTGTACTGAGTTCAGAGTAGGGTTTATAGATCTCACAAGCTTCCTGAAAGGTTAAAAAAGGCTTTTTAAAAGTCTTCTTAGTAAAATAATACTAAGTCACTAACTATGCAAGTTACAAAATCTTAGGTTAAAGAAATGCAAATATGTATCAATTCTTCTGATTCTTATTGCCCTACCAAGTGACTTAGGCCACTGAGGAAAAAAAAAGATAGTGAGGAGAGCTTAAATAAACAAACAATTAAATCACATAGTTCTGTTTTCTTTCTCTTCAAACAAAGGAAATGCTGGCTGGAAGAAAGTGCCCATGCATACACAATTCTCCACGTATGTGAATGAGTAGAAAGAGATTCAGCAAGAGTACTTCAGGGCTGTGGCTAAGACACGTACAGTCCATTCTTATGTCCCAAGCATATTTACACGTTCCTGATGTTCTTTCAATACTCTAGCAGAAAGAAGAAAAAAAGGTATAACTATTCAGCTGAATTATGTGTAGCTGTAGCTATTTCAATCAGTCTTCTTTGTATAAACATAAAAACTCTACATCTGGCAGCTGTGGAGCACAGCTGGCTTCCTGATACCTTGACTGGCTGTCCTGAATAGACCTGCTGACCTTTTCCTCTTTCTTTTCTGCAGGACTGCCCACCAGAAGCAGGTGATTTTCGTGCACAGCAGTGCTCTGCTCACAACGATGTCAAGTACCAGGGACAGTTTTACGAGTGGCTTCCTGTCTCTAACGACCCGGACAACCCCTGCTCACTAAAATGCCAGGCCAGAGGTGCAGCTTTGATTGTGGAGCTGGCACCAAAGGTTCTGGATGGGACCCGGTGCTACACAGAATCCCTGGACATGTGCATCAGTGGCTTTTGCCAAGTAAGGAGAGAAGCCCTGCCCTAATGACTTTCCTCATGACTCCTCCCTTCAGATCTCTTTTATGTTCTCATTCTCTTTTGTCCTCCATACTTGAATCATTTTATGATCTTCATTTTAATCACCTGTTTCCATTTTCATAAGAAATGTACAAATTCAAAGGTTATTTTTTCTATATGATGTGTCCTTGGGGTTTTTTGTGTTCTCAGTTTTTGATCTGCTTTGTATAGTTAGTTGCAGTAGCATATCTCGTTTAAAAGCACCATAAGAAAATTATGTTTTATCTTTTAATTTGGACATACCAAAGTTTTCTAAGTCTATGAAATTACATTATCTTTGAGGATTATTGCTCCCTGTAACTCACAAACCACATAGCAGTAGATGAGGTACAAAACAGGAAAGTCTGCCATTGATTTGCTACAGGACTGAGCAAGCTGCTACATCTCCTTGGGCCTCAGTTTCTCTGTTGGTAAAAAGTGAGATATGGGGACTTTTTAAATCTTCATTTCACAGTGCATGGAGTTCTATTGATCATTTAACCAATTTATTATTTGGTTTTATATTACCTTTGTACTATTACTTATCTATTACTACTCTTTTGAACCAATCTGTATCAGACTTTAGTCTCCTGAACTACATGTGGGCTACAGGGTGATGGAGAGGAGGACATTTATGCCATGTCTGTTAAGTGTTGAACGCCGTTAAGTACTAAACACACCTGAATCTCAAAAAAAAGTTGTCTAGATTCATGTTTCAGTGACCAGATTCCTTCAAATTTATGTGGACTTCATGTGTTGTTGGCTTTCCAGTGTATTTGCGGCCACTTCCAAAGCCACGTGCCTTTGGAAGCCTTCCTCTCTGTTTTCTTTCTCTTTAATTTTCTGTTCTGAGCCAGAAGCAGTCCTGCAGTAAATGAAACAGAGCAGGCTGTTACTGAGCTAATCTCATTTATGATCTGAAGATGGCAATCACCTAGACATCTTGACCTCAGCTGACTGCACAAGTTTCCCAAAATTGCAGATTGTCTAATGAGACAGTGGATATATACATATCCCCAGGGCTCAGTGTTGGGGCCTATTCTCTTTAATATCTTGATCAATGTTATGTATGAGGGGTTTGAAGACACCCTCAATAAGGTTGCATATGACAACAAGCTGGGCAGAACTGTTGATCTGCTTGAAGGTGGGGAGGCTCTACAGAGAGATCTGGACAGGCTGCATTGGTGGACTGTGGCTAGTGGTATGAGGTTCAACAAGGCCAAATGCCAGGTCCTGCATTCGGATCAAAACAACCCCCTGCAACCCTACAAGCTTGGGGAGGATTGGCTGGAAAGTTGCCTGGTGGAAAAGGACCTGGGGATGTTAGTCAATAGCCAGCTGAACATGAGCCAGCAGTGTGCCTGGTTGCCCAAGAAGGCCAAGAGCATCCTGGCTTGTATCAGAAACAGTGTGTGGCCAGCAGGAGTAGGGAAGTGATTATGCCCCTGTACACAGCACTGCTGAGGCTGTACCTCAAATACCGGATTCAGTTTTGGGCACCTCATGCCAAGAAGAACATTAAGGTGCTGGAGCGTGTCCAAAGAAGTGTGACAGCAGGTGAAGGGTCTAGAAAACAAGTCTAATGAATACTGAGTGAATGAATTTGGGTTGTTGAGCCTGGAGAAAAGGAGAAAGAATAAGGAGAAAACCTTATTGCTTTCCACAACTACCTGAAAGTGTGACAGCAGGTGAAGGGTCTAGAAAACAAGTCTAATGAATACTGAGTGAATGAATTTGGGTTGTTGAGCCTGGAGAAAAGGAGAAAGAATAAGGAGAAAACCTTATTGCTTTCCACAACTACCTGAAAGAAAGTTGTAGTGAGGTGAGAGTCAGTCCATTCTCCCATGTAACAAGCAATATGACAACAGGCAATGGCCTCAAGTTGCACCACGGGGTGTTTAGGCTAGATATTAGGAAAGTTTTCCTCACAAAAAGAGTTGTCAAGTACTGGAACAGGCTGCTCAGGGAAGTAGTGGAGGCACCATCCCTTGAGGAATTTAAAAAATGTGTAGATATGCTAAGGGACACAGTTTAGTGGTGACCTGGCAGTGCTGGGTTAACAGCTGGCCTTGATGATCTTAAAGATCTCTTCAACCAGAACAGTTCTATCATTCTAAGTATTTTTTGACGGGGTCTTCGTTACACAGACATATATGGACTTCCATAGTATGTTTTGATTACACCTCTAGGTATTATTTTTTATGTTGTGGTTGCCGACCAGGAAGGAGTTGAATGTCATTCAGCTACATTTTATAAAACACACACGACACACCTATTCAATTACAGTCGGTGCAAGAATCTTAAATTAGTAAAGGTGACGTTAAGATCAGTGTGTGCTTAGGTAGATACAGTGCATTTTTCCCAGTGGTTCGAACAATTGATCCACTGGGATAGCTCTATGAACTAACCACAGGTATATTTCTTAAGCATGGGAGATTTGGGCCAGCCTGTGAACTGTTGTGTGCTCAGAAGCTGTTACTGAGGTTGTTCATGGCAGAAGTGAAGAGTTGTATTGCCTTCTGTGTGCCTCAGTACTCTTTCGTGATTAAAATGTGCTGGTTTTCACTCGTGATAGTACATGTGCTATTTTTTCACAACATACAACATTTGGAAATTAAAAGATCCTTCTCTCATATTTAGCACTTTTTTTTTTTTTTTTTGTGGTGTCTGGAGGTTTAGAATTACTGGTAGCTTGGTAGCATATTTTTGAGTCCTTGTTTAACTTATAATTATTGAGGGGAAGTCTTTGTTTTACATCCCTTTTTCTTCCTTCTTTTTCAAAGAAATACAGGTTACTTCTCAGATGTAATCTTTGGGTCTCATTTTGAGTTTACCTCAGGATACAGTATGCTCCACTGGTAATGCAACTATCTTGAGACACTGTGCTGAAATCAATAGAATGCTGTTTAAGAGAAACAGAGCTTCAATGTTTCACATTAGAAAATGTCTACATGGATAGAATTAATAGGAATCCAGAGCACAACACATTTTATAACTTCCAATTTCTAGTTTAATTTTCCTTGTTTTAAAAATAAATTCCTGTACTTTAAATCCATTATTTGGTTCAAGAATATAAGCAACTTCGGCATACAGCAGTTGGAGTTACAAAGCTCAAGTTATTGGCCTCATTTTAAACTTATGAAACTCAGAGTAAATTGTCTGTACTTTGTGGAAGAAGCATTTTGACTCAATAATGACTGTTCACACTCAAGTAAAAGGAAGAGTTTCCTGCTTACCTTCATATTCACCAAGGACAAGAGATTTTAAAACTTCTGTTGCCATTATTAACAGTAAAAATTCATTGCTTATAGTATTGCATATCAACTATCTTGATACATTTCTATGTTGGAAATATATCTCCCTCCTTCCCTCCCTTCCTTCTCTCTTTCCTTTTCTCGTATTTTTCCCCTCTTGTCATATTTTTCATATTTCATTCACTGCATTACACAACACTCTGATGAAGAAACAGCTTTATATAATGCTCATCAAAATCATACTGTAATTTTGTAAATGCATGGACTTCTTCTCTATTTCTGTGATTGCCAATTCATTTGTTTTGTTCTCTGTCACAACCAACTTTTTATCTGACATGATAACTTCATTTGGTGGTAGACTGTGACCTTTCCTGACAAATCCGTGTCACTGACTGCAATATCTCTAACTAGGTGTTCTCATTTGGTTGTTCACTCAAGCAGTTGCCTGTTACCGGGTCTCTTTCTTCCCTCATATTTTCACACTTTGGGTTCTAGATCAATGCCAACCAACCAGGCTGCAGCACTGGGTAGAGGATCAAGGCCCCTAATACTCTGGAAGGCCTCACCCCAAACACCGTTAATCCATGAAACCTGTAGGCACTTCTATGAATCTCCTTCCTGTTATCCAATTTGCCTGCCACAATAGAAAAAAAATCTTGGTTTTCTGCTTAAGATTTCTGCTGAATAAGCATTCTGTTTTCTTTTTCATATTCTTCTGTTTCTCTTATCTTTTTCATTTGTTCTTCATGTTATCATAGTCTTCATAGTTGGTTCTCTCTCAACTTACTTTTTGTCTTCTCCTTGTATGAATTCAACAAATGTTCCCTTTGTGGACTCTGGAAAGGAAGAAGAAGAAAAACAGTCTTTGCATTCTCAGATGGGTGATCAAGGATTATCCAAGGCTTATTCTGTCTCCAGTACTAATGACTGAATCTGCATGTTGCTGTACAGCACGAGAACAGAATTAAAAAAAATAAGTAGATTTCACAGTAAAATGCTGTGGAGTGTTTCTGAAAAGTGAGTCCCATGAATGTTGCAGCCAAATCCTCCTCACCTGATGGAAATGAGTATTGCTTCCCTGAAATCTCATTCATGCATGAGATGCTTGCAGTCTGGGCAGTCTCTTTTACTTGTACAAGTGGAATGGCCTTCCACTTCTGCTATCATGTCCTCCTCCCCAGATCAGGGGTCCCAGCTTCACAGGAACCAGGAAAATGAAAATGCAGCAGTTTCCCTGCCCACACAGAATGTCTACCTCCCCTCTTTTCTCATGGGCATTTATTCTTTTGACATACTTTTCTTTTTTCTGAAGTGTGTAATTAGGGTTGTTGCTTTAAGCGTTTCAGCCACAGCAGAGGACAGCAGGAGTACTTCTCTGTGAAAAATCATGAGAGCCACTGCAGAGTTTAACATCAGTTTTGCAGTGAAAGGTTAGACGCTGAAAATGATCATAACCAGAACACTCCCTTTGACCTAACTGCTGAAAGGCTGTAACTATGTAAGGTCTCCTATCACAGGCAAAAAGTGTAGACATTTCCTGAAAGTCAGATAAACTTTATAGCAAGAACATGAAAAAAAAGATTGATTCCACAACTGATAGCAATATTTAGTTGAATGGTGCCTATTAAGTAGACAAAAACTGTTTTATTAGCCCAAGAAATTGATGAGGTGTGTGTCTGGGATGTGTTAAACAGTGACTGGTTTCTCATACATACAGGTGTGTAAGGCCTGTTGACTCCTTTAAATTTCTCCAAGGATTCAAGACAGAAGAGGTCTAGTTTTGCTTTCTGTTATTTCAGCAGAAACCTGGAATAATTTTACAGCAGTCTCAGACTGACCTGCTGTCAAAAAAACCAACTCTGATCCTAATTGTGTGAGAATTGTTACCGTTATTACTACTGCTACTACTACTGCTATCACTATTGAAGACCATGAAATTATTTCATATATGTGGTGGAATAACACATATTATTATTACATAATATCATACCTAATTACATGCAACATATAAATATTACAGCTCTAACAGCAGGAGTGGACCCTACATCTCTAAGAAAGCCCTTAAGGAAGTTTGTTACTACAAATTGCTCCAGATTGGAAAATGCTTTTTTTTTTCTTCTCCCAAAACTATCCATCTTTCTCCCTTACATTCTTTCAGTTTTATAGGTTGTTAGTTAGAGCAACATCCCAGAAAAGCTTATTTTGATATCTACTATTTATGATAGTATTAAATTGTTCTTTACAGACTTGCTACCAAATACTACTAGAGGTAGTTTTTAACTTTTCTGATTTAATGATTTCTAAGATTTTTTCCTGTTGAGCTACATACTGAATTCAAGTCAGTTGTCAACAAACTTAGTTTTCTTACTTACCTTTCACAAACAGTGAAAAGTACCAGTAACAAAGGTTATCAGTCTATGGACCCTAGTATACTGTGAACATAGGCTGAAAATCACTTATTTAAAAAAAAAAAAAAATTAGAAAAGATGATTTAATAAAATGCAATGGCTTGTTATAGGTTATTAATTTTTGAATTTAGTATTGTGGCAGAATTGTAGCAAACAAAGGCCAGCTGAATTTCCAAAGTTACTGTTTATCTCAAACTGAGGCAGTGAATGCACTGGGTTAAGAATATTTTGCTAGGAGTGTACTGAGAATAGTTTCATACAGCTTCTGCACAAATAAAACATATTTATTTCAAATATTAGCATTAAGTGCTGTTTACTATTTTGATGTTACTTATATGCTGTTATAAATCTGTCATAGGCAAAGAAATTGATTGCGAATTGAGATTCACCAATTGTTAAACTACTTCTAATGTAAAGGAAGAACTACCCTCTGGATGGTCACATGCTGCTTTGTCCAATCTGTGTCCCCTATTGGACAAATTAAATCTGGAGATTTAATAGGTGAAGCAATAATCTATAAATACAAAAATATGAGAAATGGGGAACTCTGTAATTATACAGGGGCTTGAACTTACACATCTGATCTTTTCTGACATCCTACTTTGCAGACTTTTCTGCAACAAATGTATATTTTGTTAAATAGTTTTTCCCACTGTACACCTACCAAATTATTATGTTCTATATATACGCATACTTAAATGGCTACATATATATATGTGTGTGTGTTTCTAATTTTTTCATCAGAAACAGTGGCTACACTGTCTGGTGCATAATGTCAGAAGAGTGGAAAAATCTGCTGTATTGTCTCCTTTAAAAAGATGACTGTGTTACACTGCCTGTCTATCATGACTTCAGGATGGACAGTTTTTCTTTCTCTTTTTCTTCCGTCTACAAAATGTTGTTGCACGGATCCTTTCCTCTTCCCAGCAGAGCAGAAAATACAGAGCTAATCAGGTAGCAGTGTCACTTTACACTGTGTCCACTGTGTGGATAATGTACTCACTAGCACAGTAAACTTTCTTGATGAAGGTAAAATATAGATTTTAAAGAACATAGGTTAGGTGGTCATCTCAGCAGGTTCTTGAAGGCTCATGAAACTGCATCAGGTTGTGACTGTCCTTGTGGGATGAGCCAGGGGTACTGCTGCAGAGACTGGCACCTGGGCCTTTGGCCATTCTTATTCATTTCGTAGTTTGGGACCTGATTTCTTTGCATTCTCTCCTCAGACCCTTCAAGTCAATTCCAGTTTTGAGAAATGAGAAGGCCAGGCTCCTTCTCACCCTGTCTGAAGGCCTGGAAGAAAATATCTTGTATTTTTCCACCCTGCAACATTCATTGCTCTAATATTAGAGACTATTCTTATCCATACTTGCTACTTGTAATGCAAGGGATCTTGTGCTCATTTTGACAACACCTCATTTTTTTCTGCACTTCAATTTGGCATATTATCTAACTGTGAAAACTCTGAGAGACAGCAGTTTCCAGAAAGAGGTTTTTAATTGTGTTGCTGTTTTACGTTCACCCAAGAGGACTGAAAGTGCCTGGTATTTGCGCAGCTGATGGAAAAGTAGATGAATGAATGGCCTTTGTTCCATTAATTCTCTACAAATACACATAATTTTTGTTTTTACCAGTGTGTATTCATTTTTAGATGCATTCAGTCCTTCATGAAAGCTTCCAGAAATGATCTTTTTTGTCTGCTAAGGCTATGACAGAAGTCAGGTTAAGATGAAGGAAAGTGTTGGAGGAAACAAGTTTAAGAATTGAACTGTAATCCAGTTATTTCTGCCGCCTGTTTGTAGCTGTCTTTTTTATTTTTCTTTTCTGAGCTATTAAAAAAAAATAAATAAAAATGTAAAAACTATAATAATGGTATTATTTAGACAGGAGGGTTGATAATTTTCCTCAGACATGTAGAAGGCATCATAACAGGATCAGTTTTAAGCTGTCTTTCAATTTAGCCCAGCCTTTTGGCATGGTGATTATATTGGCTTTTCAGTTTCTGCACCAAGCTTCCAGGCCTAAATGCTCAAAATTAGTCCATCTTTTTTTAGCATGTATTGAAACCTACATGCCTTCTGGGGATATAATGTCTCACAAAGCAGTGAATTCTTGATTTCTGATGGCCAGGGGCTTTTCGAACTGCCTCAGGCTGAACAGCTGAACTCCTGCTTGAACTTCCTGTCTAATAATATTTATCCTGATCTACTTCATGTTCTGTGGATAAGAAACCTTAATTTTGTTTTCTTATCAATCAGTATCGTTGTTCTGCAATGAAAGAAGTAAATTTTCCCTCCGCATGCCATCTTTCCAGTGCACATAAAGGAGTGGGCAGGAGAACTTAATGGCTCCTAAGTGCAATAGCCGAATGCTTAAATTGCTGTCATCATGCCAGGTAGAAATATTTTTGTGGCAAAGAGTGGCAAGAAAATGGAGATGTGTTTATTGCATGAAATAATCTGCATTTGCATTATTAGAATTCCACTCCTGTGCCCTGAGCTATCAGTTTTCTACTTTATGATCCAACAGAGATTGGCACAACTGCAGAGATATTTTCACAGAATCACAGAATATTAGGGGTTGGAAGGGACCTCCAGAGGTCATCGAGTCCAACTCCCCTGCCAGAGCAGGACCATATAGTCTAAGGCAATTTTCTTTCAGTCTTTCAACAAAAACAGTACCTGCTGTTACCCCTGAATAGACAAACTCTGCTGTGGTTATGTCTTTGACAAACAGCACAAAGAGCACCTCCCTTTGGTGGGAGGGAAGCACGCTGTAATATGGGAACTTAGCAAAGAGAAGAAATTCAAAAGAGCATTTTGGAGACTTCTTAGAGTTCTGCTGCAGTTACCAGGCAGTCATCTATGTCCATGTATTCCCTTACACCACCTAAAATACTGAAATGTGCAGAGTGGCATAGATGGTTTAGTGCTGTGTGAAGATGTCAACATGTCCATCCTGGCTGATCAGGTTTGAACGTCCCCACCAAAACAGATGTGTGGCTCTCATTGAAGACCATGGCAAAGCTTCCATTTACTGCGAAGATCCACAAGAGCAGGGCTGCAGTCATTTTAACTGTTTTCCTCTGTCATCCTGTGTCTTCTCATAGAGCTTGCATGGATTCCTCTTACAAACTGAGCAGCATGTTGGAATACCCTACAGACTAAACAGTTTTGTCAGTGGCTTGAGGACATGCAGTCTTTCGCCATTATTTGAACTGTGGGTGAAGCCTATTCCTTGATAACAAAGATTATGTCCTGCCTGGAGCACCAGAAAGTCTGCGCTGCCACTGTTGGTAGCAAAGCACTGCAACTGCAACTGTATCCTCATTCATCCAGTGAACAGATTAGCTCCTCTCAACAAAAGAAGCCTGTCTGAGAGGAGGAAACTTTTTTATGTAGGAAGATTCCTTTTAACGAAATTTATAAGGATAGGAGTTGCCTTTTTCCCACATCCAAGACTTTAATGCCTCTAGACATCCTCATTTAGAAGCTATAACTTTTAAGCTGATTTAATTGCTTCCCTTAAAATCAAGGGTGGTTTCAGATTGAGGTTACATTTGTTCTTTTCCTTGAGGAAACCCTGAGAAAATGGGGATTTTTCTTTAGCTCCTGCTGCTGGGTGTTTGCCATTTGCTTCTGGTTGAAACACAGATTCTCAATGTCCTCTGTCTCCTGTGCTGGGCAGGTGAGGCTTCATGAGGGTCTTGGTCTGGGTTTTAAAACAGTAATAGCAGAGAACCCTGGCTAGCTGGGGATGCTAGGCTGATGGGACAGATGCCAAGCAGGATCTGGCATTTGGTTCCAATGGATCAATGTCAGTTAAGGCAAAAAGAAACAACGAAACACTGAGCTGGCCAGCCACATGCTTCGTGTGTTGGAAGGTGCATCTCAGTCACCCCAGTGGCTATATTTAACAATTTGACTACTGATCAGTAACTTAAGTTTATTTACACTGCCCAAACAGTTGCAAGTTGTGTTTGGTTCAAGTACTAAGCAAGTACATTGATTGTACATGTCACTGAGCCTACTGTTTCCAGCATGGTTACAAATTGCCTTGCCCTTGTGAAAATAACCTTACAGCCTTCAATGATAGTTACTGATTGTGGTGTGCTTGAACCTAAATTCCTTAGGATATGAGAAGATCCTGCCTAATGTTTGGGCTGCAAAAAAACTGCCTGTCGCAGGATAATGTTGGCAGACTGTACTTAGAAATGATGAAGCTGAGAACTGTCATCATAAGGTGTCAGTGAACTGAAAGGCAGATATCACTATGGGAGGGCTTGTGAGTCCTTCTATCACAGACACAAGTCCAGTTCCAGTTTGCTGTAGACCCTGGAACTCGGTCTCTCCACAATAATTTAAAGAGTACAACAGTTCTTCATCCTGATTGTAAAACAGGATTTTGGACCCAGTTGAAACAGGGGCTCTGATCCAAAACTTTCTTCAGCTAAGCAGTGACAATCAACACAAGTTCAAGACTGAGCCCCACATTAGTATCCATGTGAAGGGCAACTTTGTTTTTCTCAGATTCTCAGAACTTCTTGTGTTTGAACTGTAGACATGCCCTTTGAAAAAGAGAGATTTAATTATAATTGGCTAGATTTGCAAGCTTGCTTTATTACATTATTTCCTGACCAGTGTTTCTTAATATTGAAAAGAAATGATTATGAAAACTTACTTCAGGGCATTTCCAGGCTAGCAGGGCTGAAGCAGAACCTGTCATTGCTGGTCTAGTTTTATTTCTGGAAAAATTTGCTAAACTGATCCAAAGTTCAAGTCCACAAGGGCAACACACACACACATAACGTTCATGCACGCACTTAGTGGGTTGGTTTCAACTCCTGTTGTGGGACTTTCAGCCTGATGCCTTTAAAGCATACATAAGCAGTTGCTCTGATAATCTGATGACCATCTTTTTCTTGCAGTGTCCTGGTAAAAATTATTTTGCAGAAGTATCTCAGAGTCAGGAATATCCTTATTTTGCCTTTTTGCCAAGTCGCTGACTGTCAGTGGAGTAGAAGTGGGAGTGGGGAGGAGAATCAAATTCAGCATGAAGTATGGGACTTAAGCCTAAAATGTAATATGGAATCTTTACCTCTGAGGAGAACTGTGGTATCTTATGCCAGAAAACAATACAGGCTCATCCAGCTAGGGATTAGCTGATATTTTTCTGGCTTTTTGTTGCTAATGTTTTTATGCAAACCCCATAAGAAGAATAAAAAATCAACTCACTTTAGAGGTGGTAAGGAACTGGGCAGGGAGTTGGTACTCACCTGTGATTTCCTCACTCTGGCACTGCATGGCTGACATCTTCCATATAGTGATGGATCTCCAGAGCTCTGCATGATCTGCTTTTACTGCTGTAGGGGCATTTAACCACAACAGCAATGAGCTTCACAGGAACACCTTTAGAAATATGCAAGAGCTTCATCCAAAACCTGTTGAACTTGTAAGTACATTTTCTTGATTTTAATGGGGTTTGGATTAGATTGTCAGAGAACTTAATGGAGCTGCTTCTGACATTTTATGCAGTAACAATCTGCAGTTTAAGCCTCTGACCACACTTTAGCAATATGAAACTCAAAAGACTTCAGTGTGGCAAGCCTGTGCTTCACTACCCTACTTGAAGGGGAAGAAGCTTAACATATAATAGAAATGAGCATGAAAACTGCTTACTTCAGAACATTTCCAGGCACAACTTGTTGCAATAATCCATTTTCGTTCCTGGTGGGGGATTCCTTCCCATTCCTGTATGGATTGAAAAAGACTTCATCTCCCTAAACACCCCAGGATATATTAAGATCAAGACTAGAATGCATTAGAAAAGGAAGTTTCTGTCCCACAGAGACTTCAGAATCTGAACATTGGTTCTAGTTTAAACCAAGTCAAGGAACTGACATTTCAAATTTTTCGGAGAGTGAAATATACCCCAGACCTCTGATCCAAGAATGTCAGCATTTTGTTTCAAACTGTGTCCACCAAACCATTACTCTGAGCTGTAGATTAGAAGTACAATATTCCTATTCACTCCTTTGCCTAGCGAGCTGATCAAGCAATATCTTCTGTGGTGCTTTTCCTAACGAGGCCTCAGCCACTCCTAGTCAGATGGGTATAGCCCATAGGTCAGTGTCTCAGGAGGATTTTCTAGCTCTGCACTGTAAGTGACTCTACTTTTCCTGAGAGTTGCATCTCTCCTACTGTGTTGCATCTTTGGCATCTGTGATACCAGCAGTTCCAAAACCTCCTCTCTGGGTTCTGTTCATGTTATGGGTGGATGCTGAAAGAATCAATTCTCACTTCCTGTTCCTTGTTAACTCTCTGCAGATTGCGGGGAGGATGGTGGCATAATTTCACCTATAACAGTGAGTTCTCTGCAGCCTTGATGGAGAGTGAAAACAATGTTGTGGAAATTACATATTCTCTTCTCAACTCAGCCAAACCTACATTTCTTCTGATCATAGAGACAAAAGGGCTTTTTTTCATGAACTGTGTATTTTTTCAGGAACATTTTAATGTTTCCCTGTCTGATTTTTTGCTTTCATAGGAGTTCAGCCTATACAATGTTTTCATGTAAGAGGTACTAAAAAATAATATAAGAGATCTGGAGTAGTGTTTTTCATTTTAAAGCATCACTGACTCCATTGCAAACACTACCAACCTTTTTACTGAATGTAATTACCTCCAAAAGATGGAAGCAAGATTTCCCTGGGTAGTGAAGGGAAAAAAGAAATGCTGTGAATTTGGGAACATTTCTTGTTTCAGGAATTAGTTAATCACTCATGAGGGTTTTTAACTGAAATTTCATACATATCCCTAGACCTCTGGATACCTATTAAGACAGACAATCTAATAGAATAAAGCAAAAAGTTCTGCAGAAACCTTGGGGAGAAATAAGAAATTTATTTAATTTCAATAAAATTTCTAATAACATAAATTTATCTGAAAGACTACCAAGTACAGGAAGATTGAAACAGGTTTTTTACATACCACGTAAGTTTTGTTGTTCCCACGAGGTCTCCATTTTTCTCATACTTGTATCTGAAATACAGTATTTTAACAAAACAATAATTTTTGTGCTATACAATGACAAGCTCAAAAAGAGCAACAAATCTCAGTATAACTTCCTTCCACACCTGAGATTTTCCTAGTAGTGTCCTCTGCAAGTAATGACCTGTCTCCAAATTGCTCAATTTATAAATTAACTTTAATCAGCATACAGCCCATAATAAGTGCAAGCTGGTGACATATGAAGTTTCAAAGGCCTTAAAATAGTGAAAGCTGGTTTTGAAATTGGTTGCCTCATAACTGGATTTAAGATCCAACCCTTCTCACATCGAGGCAGTTCACATGTTCTTTTCAAAATAGGCAAAGCACACAAATTTGGATATTACTCTAGACTGAACCATTGAGTGAATATGAAATAAGTTATGAGCAGATACAAAAGAGAATTCTGGCTGTTGCTCTGATAGCTGTGTTCCTCAGCAGGACCCTTCTCACTGTGGATCTAGGGAGCTGTAATGCACTTGAAGGAAATTAATCTGATTTGTAGGCTTTACATCATACAGTTTTCAGATCATGCAAGTGCGTTTTTTCACATTTTGCCTATACAGAGATGTTTGTTAAAATTAAAGCAAACTGGTCTGTGTATATCAAAGGTGGTTCAGTTCTTATAGGGATATTCTTATTCAGAAAAAAAAATAGATCTAAACCTTTCGTGGTATCACTGATATATTTGATATATCTGTACTTGGACACTCTGTATGGAGTAGTCACAGTCTTGGTAATCTTAACTTTATCTTCAACTTTTAGCTTCAGCTATCTGGTATGATAAAATGTCTCTTGATGTCTTGATATGACTAGTTTTGCAGGGAAATGTGTCATTTACGTGTAACTGTTACTCCATTAACTCTGATAAATTCTCCTGGAGACATTATAATAAAATGCAGAAGCATAGGAGACTGACATAGTCCTGATCTGGTAGAAGTGGGCATAGTAAAAGAAATTTGATAGTAAGTTTCATCAAGGCTAAATTCAAACATATAATAATTTAAATTAAATTAATTATACTGTCAATGGGGGGCGGAGCAGGGAGAAGGGAAGGAAACTGCCATTGTGCCACTAGTCAAATAATGATGATAAAAATGGGAATTAAATTGCTAGAAGTAAATACTGGTTATTAATCAAAGCCTGCCTTTTCACAGGAAAGTGAAAAGAAATGTGAAATCCAGAAATATATCTCACCCTCAGTTTGCAGACTGCAGTTCTGCACTTGTAGCTTTGCACAAAGAAGGGATAATAATCTGAATGTTTAAGTGGGCAGGTTACACATCCAGCTTTTATGGGCCTGGATGTTAAGTCACCTATTTGCTCTTATCAGTTTCTAGGACCAAGCTCTCTAACCTAACTGAAACTCACAGATGCAGGAAAATTTGAAGCTGAAATAAGCACTTCATTTAAAATTCCCTGTGTTTATATACACTCTGTGTTTGGCTAAGAGTCTTAGCACAAACTCTTTAGAAGTAGAATATATACACAAAAACTTTTTCATTTCTTACTTTGCATGCCAAAATGCTGGAAGGCCTTTCATTTTCTAGTATGTATAAACATAATTATAACACTGTATAGACTTGCTTCATTTCTTGGATTTCAATTATTTATGTGCAAAATTCATAACTTGGATGCAGAACTCAAAGTTAAAAAAAAGGCCTACATTAACACTGAAATACTTTTATATGCCATTTGTTTAATTATAAATCTATTAAATTATAAATTTATATTTGATTCTCCTGGGAACTATTGTTATTTTGCAAACTGAGATAGCTAGTTCATCTGTTGAGGTTTTACAATATTTAGCAAAATAATTTGCACATAAACATAAAGTCGGTTTCAGAGCAGTTAATTGCATTTCTGACTTAGTTCTTTTGTTTTAACCATTCCCTCCTTCTTTATCAGTTCTTTAACAATGTTTGAACACAGGCATTGGTAGTGCGGAATGGGATTATTATCAAGCATAATTAAATTCATGTTGTTTTCCCAGCAGCATAGTGGGTAAAATTTCACTGAGATTTCAGCCATCTTACTATTTATCACCTGTGTTGTTCTTTATCTGTCTGCTTCCTATCTGTCTTCTTAACTATGTCGGGCATTTTTCTTTGTGAAACTCTAAGAGGTGTAATTTCTGGTAGGAGTTTGACCAAGAAAGGTTCAAAATGCCCTAAAAAAACAATCTCCAACAATACTTTTTTCCTTCTATGGGCTGCAAAAGCCATTGAGCTCTAACCTGCTCACTATCTCATGTCTGAATTCAGTTCAAACTCTCAGCCAGATTTGCTCAGTTTCTTTCATTGCTGAGTTATTTTATGGTCCTCTAGAGATGCTGAGAGAGAAACTTGGCCGTAACTAGTTGCAAAGACATATCAAGCAGTCGTTCAGTAGGTGCTCATGTTGAAATGCACATCTTTCTTTCTTGCCAGGTTGTTGGCTGTGACCGCCAGCTGGGGAGCGCTGTCAAGGAAGATAACTGTGGTGTCTGCAATGGTGATGGGTCCACCTGCCGGCTGGTTCGAGGCCAGTATAAATCCCAGCTCTCAGCAAATAAATGTAAGCTGTCCCTTCCGGTAAAGTGTCAGCTTGCTGTCTTAGTGAAATGCATGGTTCTTGTAAACTAGATTTCACCCCACTCCTTCTCAGGCAGTGAGATGATCATAGTCTGTCTGGTTGTTCCCATGGTTTCTGCCATCTTGGGTTAAATCAGGCTTCCACAGACTACATCTGTGGTCATGGAACCGCCATGAAAGGTGGCACCAGTATACACCCCATCTCAGTCAGCTAGTTTCCTGGGAGGAGTGGGAGAACAAGAGTGGTTTCTACCTATGCTGCTCTAGCTGTATTAGCAGACTAGGTTTGGGACTTAGTCCACACTGATCTGAACAGAATGTTTTGTGCTGCTCTACAGGAGAGGGGAGCCCTGGGAGGACGATGGTCCCAACCTGGCACAGTGCTCTCTCCTAGGTCTATGGCCGCAGCACACCTGGCTGCATGCTGAGCATGGTCACTTAGTCTAGAGTCCAACAAGGTGCCTAAATCACCAGGAGGTGCCTACACGGATGCGTACAGAGAGACATGGGCTTTCTTGTACACTGTCTGAGACAGCTTCGACTCAGAGTGGTAAAGTAGCATTAGTGTGCCCCAGTGACAGGGTTGGTTTATCCTGGACCCCAGGTAGGCTTTTTTTTAGCCTGGTTACAGCACCATAGGTGAAGCTATAAAAGTTTTGGGGTGAGAGAGAGGGGGCACTTTGAAGGAAAAAGAAAAAGAGAAAAGAAAAATAAAAGCAAAGGAAAGTGAAGAAAAGAGACGACAGAAGGAAGGACAGAGGGAGAAAAGGACTAATCCGCTAAAGAGTTCTATTGCTGAGGCAGGACTACACATTACAGTGCAAAAGCAATAATTCACAAAGATTTAGGAACGGAATTTCACCTCATTGTTACTGTTTCTGCAATGTGCATGAACAGATTCAGAAATCTCCAGGCTGCTTGAGACATGGTAGTATTTGTGAACTTTTTTGGCTAACGCTTTTTCCTGTAGGAATAATTCATTGGTTTTCTGTTGCTTTGTGGTTAAAAGGTTCTCTCTCTTCTACTGAGGATAAAGGCACTAATATATTATGCACAGTACTAAAATGTTAATAAAAGAGAGTTCCTGCTCCAAATGGTTTGCTATTAAATAAAAAGAATGCTATATAGGTAGAAGAGCAGATGGCAAAGAACATCATCTTAGACTGAGAGAAATGTGAAAACTGTTAGAGAATGGTTTGTTCAGATGCATTTGCATGCAAATAACTACTATACGGAACTCAAGTAGATAATCAGATTTTATATTCACTCTGTATAAACCATGTAACATTAGTCTCTCTCCTGTTGTAGATATGTATTTTGTTATGCACAGTATGAATTTTAAATATATCAAAAGTGCTCCTTTAATTGGCTTTTTACAATTCTAAAAGCACACTTACAAATCTCCCTTACATGTGTGAATTTATGTGAACCTTTTATGTGGTTTGTTTCCAATCAGTTTATGTACATGCTGTGAAAATTTGAGATTTAAAAAGTTGACAAGCTTTTCAAAATCTACTCTGTGTTTATCTTCTGCATTTATTCTCCCCAGCACTGTTCAAATACCTGTGAATTTGGCACTTTGTGTCAGTATCTTGCTTACTTGTCACTGTTGTATCTAGCTACATAAGCACATCTGGGATCAGGGCTTAATTTATTTGATGGAATGACTAGATTACATTTGTTTTAATTCCAGGTTATTCCTATAAAATAGTCTTTTCTTGTCCAGAATTATGTCTATTTTGTCAGTGGTACGACCAAGGCATTAAAAGTCTGTGTGAGCCAGACTGCCATGCAATGTAAGAAATATCAGAAGGGGCATGTGCTGCAGTGACCAGGTATCAGCAGAGGCTCACTTGGGATTTTTATTTGCATAGCAGAGCACAGTGTTCAATTTTGGGAACTGTGCTGGGAAAATTGCACAGTGACCTTTACACCAGTGCTGTCCCAATTGTTTCTAAAGTTGTTTGTGTCTCAAAACCAACTTAGACACTATCTTGAGTTCATCACACTGAAATAATTTTCTCTCAGTGCTCATATCCAGTTCCTGCTCCATGCTGTTTATATCATGCAAAGACATATGAGAAGGGTAGTACTGGAAAGAAATTCATAGAGCTTTTAAACACTTAGCACTTGCTATGGGAATAGCTTCCTAGTATTTATTGGGCTAATATACACCTCCCAGTGGCCTCAGAAACAGAAGCATAGCAGGGTAGGATGCAATGTGAAGCTGAATTTTATCCTACATTTGTATGAAAAGGGAAGCACCTGTATCTATGTTTTTGTTTTTGATTTGTTTTTTTTTTTAAAATTATT
>NW_008607779.1:39343-43356 GCF_000691845.1 Merops nubicus
GTGTGTATAGCTTTTTCTGGAGATGAGCTGTATTTAAGCAAGCTTCTTTCTATTCACAAAGGAGCTAGGGATTTGATTTCAGAAGTGGTGGATGAATTCTGCTGATCCCCTCGTGCACATCTAGCATTTCTCTAAAAAAGTATTGATATCTGCTAGTGAAGTAAATTGCTTTTAAAAGAGGATTGTAGAAGTTTCTGTGCTGAGATGGAACATTTATCCTTATTACTCTTGCTACGGTTGCCAAAAAATAGGTAGTAGCTCCAGATTTCCTTTGAATATCAATATTAATAGGGAAATAGAAACAACTCCATTTTCATTGTGACAACTGCCCATTTGGACAAAATCCAAATTCAAACCAAAACCAGAAGAAACTGATCTCTCAATAGAATCTAGTGTATGTACATGCCATACATTTAGGCCTTTGCCTAAATCCTTGCACTTTCTTCATAGCCCTGGGCTACTGTCCTCTCAGTTATCTAAGAATCCTCCTTGCCTCCCTGTGCATCTTCTCTGGGTGAAACCAACCCCTCATTAACACACTTTGTGCCTTTTCTTCAGAGTGCTACACAGCTGCTCCACAATCTGCTTCCCCACTTATGGCTGGAGGGAGCTGTGACTAAATACTACCGTGCTTACTTTCACATGTCTCTTCACAGGAAACGTCTCCTTATCTCTGTTACCTCAGTAAATTATCCTTTAGTCCCTACTGCTTCTGCTTTCTGAAAGCAGGAAGCACTGTGATAAGCATAAATCCCACTGAGCTTTGCGTTTCATATAAAGCATGCTAGGATTTCAAACGGAGAGCAATGACAAGATCAGGTGAAATACAGTCCTAGCAATACCCTGGGGCAGAAGAAACATCCTAAGAATAGATGATGTATAAGTTTCCATCATCTTTAAAGTGTCTAATTCTTCTGTGACATATTAGTGAGCTATTAACTCACAGAGCTCATAACTGAGAGACAGTGAAATAACATAATGACATGGAACAGTCTTTAAAAAAGATTTTTTAAAAGAGCACTAAAATTTTCTGAAAAATTGAAGTTATTGTTTTCCCAGACTCATTCCAATAAATGTGATATATATACAGCAAAATATGTCATACTCACAGATTTTGTTCTCAAAAAATAGGAAAAAATTTTTATCCTACTGAGTACCTTGAATATGAGTGACAGAATGGTACCAATGAAACAAACATTAGAATATCAATATTGAATGAATTTTGTAAGACTTGAATGCTTGTCTTTTCAAATAGAAAAACTGAATTCTATGTAGAAATTAAAGATACCTATCTTTGCTAGTTAGTGTGGTACCAGAGATGTGTATGAGCAGAATGTGTTTTTAATAGAGTTTAACACCAGTGTTACGGAAGTCTTAGGAGACATTGAAATGTCTGGATAGGTTCAGGAAACATATCAAATCAGATTTTGAAAATGGAGACAAGATTCAGAAGAGTGTGTCCACATGAGCAGGCTTTATCTCCACATAACTCTTGCAACACTCAGAGGTTTGTCAAGCTGCCTACCTTTTCCCCCTCACTTATGGGATATTGAGAGACCACAACAGTATGGATATTTCATCCCATAAATCTTTCCAGTACAAAAATGTCAGAAATTCCTGTGCCACATGTCTGAATTTAAAATTTTAAAGTGTTCTTGTTCACATTTCTGAGATAGTGTATATTTGGATGAATGAACGTGTTGTTTAAAAGAGGTCACTATTTCTTGTAGATTTCTCTCTCTCTGTTCCTTCTGTTCAGTTTTTTTTTTGACATAAAATGACAACATTAATAAATATTTTGCTGGCTAATAAGATTTCTGATTTAGCTAGGCTGGAACAGTTTTCCCAGCATGGCCTGGTCAGAAACTTATGGTCCCAGCTCATATGTTTAGATGGAAGATATTATTCTTTCATTGGCTGAGTTAGCCTTACCTGACAAAGCCACACATTGCTTTAAGAGCAGAGATATAGCTCTTGCTAGCAGGCATTACATGACACAGATATGAGTAGTTCTAGTGAACAGGCAGTTCGTGACTCCCGTTTCTACTACCTCTCCCCTAAAAAATCCTGTTAAACATGCATACTTGTTATTTTCCAACTTCTCGTTACAGAAGAAGGAGGCAGAAAGGATAGGGGAAATGAATAAAGAACATAGGCATGCTGATTAGGCCAGGTCAACATTCTGCAGGCTCCCACACCACAACTCAGGCATAGAGTTGAGAGCATTTTTCAGCATCTTTCCACACCTTTCCTTCCTGTATCCCTTCAGGATATTACTGAGGTTGCTGCGTCTTTAGAAATGCTGACCTAACTAACTTCCACAGCATGTGACCTACATGCTAATTCACACTTCAGTTTAAATCCACTTGACAAAGTTCCCAAAAGCTTCCCAAGGTGCAAGGTCCTGCTCTAAGACACATTTACGTGACAGTCTAATGGGCTTCTGTTTTTCCAGAGACTTTCTTTTAGTGCTGTGGAAAAGGAAGAAGAATTATAGCACCTGAGTCACTACAATAAAAGGTATGAAAGGGAAGGCATGCCTGAGGGTAGTGGAAGATCATCACATAGCATGGGCAGGATCATGGAGAAGCTGTAGGGTTCAACCAAGAAAGAGTCACATGGAGGAATGGGCACCTCTGGTTAAACATCAGTACAGGCTTATGCTTCTCTACTACACCACAACACCACTTCAAATAAAGCTTCGAAAAGGTTTAAGTGGAGTCAAGTGGAAAAGAAAACTATCAGTTATTCTTGAAATCCAGAAATGGTTGTGAAGGAGCTGAGTATAAAGACAATCAACAGGCTTGAGTTCTTCTAAT
Organism: Merops nubicus; assembly: GCF_000691845.1. NCBI lineage: Eukaryota > Metazoa > Chordata > Aves > Coraciiformes > Meropidae > Merops > Merops nubicus. The sequence continues at coordinate 42,163 of NW_008607779.1, forward strand.
TAGAAGGTTCTTATCCCATTTAACAAGTTCTTTTTTGTTTTTTTTTCGTATTTATAATGTCATCTCATAATTCACAGTGCTGTTCAATTGGTCCAAAAGCTTTTCTCTTGACTGCCTTGTAAGCACCTATTTCACTGCTTATTTGAAAACATGGGAATTTCTTTTGTTATTTACTCTATGCATTTTTGCCTTCTCACAGTGGATGATACAGTGGTCACCATTCCTTATGGAAGCAGGCAAGTTCGTCTTGTGCTGAAAGGACCCGATCATTTATGTAAGTAGAAAAAGTTAGTGTACATTTGTTCAAGAAAGCCTTGCTAACCTGCAGTACTCTGTTTACACTGTGATGTCTGGTTTCCCTCTCTCAGATCACTGATTTCAACACAGGAATGAGTCCCACCCTCAGAAGCTCTCCTCAGACTGTCACATCAGTGGTACACGCTCTTTCAAGAGCACAGCTTGGCCAACATTGCAGAAACTTTCCTCCATAAGTTTTCAGCCATTTCGGTTTTATTATCCCTTGGTTGCCTTGCTTGGTGCCAAGTGCTTTTGTTTAAAATTAATAAAATATATCCCACTGAGTGAAGAAATATAGAGGACAGGAAGGTATAAGCTTCCTTACAGATGAGCTTAGCCATCAAACTGCTCATGTCTTTAACATACGTTTCTGTTACAATCATCTCTCAGTCCCATAGATGCACATACACACGCACGTGCATACACAAACAAAATCACAATCTAAAGGCTAGAAACAGAATTCACAAGTCAAATCATGCTCCTTATCATTGATATTGCTCCAAGGAGTTAAGAACACTGAGAGCTGCTAGCTTGACACTTTGTGGATGTAACACTTCCCTGCTTTGTCTGTCAGGGAGCTATGTACCGCAGCAGCTGATGTATCCCTCTTGTCTGCTAGAAAAGACTTAATATCTGAGAATATTCTGGAAGATCTAAAGGCAATTCCATTTATTTCATGAATAGAAACTCCTTGCATCCTTCTCTCTTACCTTCTGATGCAGTAGCTACTCACAAGCTACTCCAGGTTTCATCAGCAGCAAATGAACACTACTAGAGTGTTTAGATTTACTGTCAGAAAAACCACAAATTGTACTGTAAAACCACTCAGAAACAAATTATTGTAAGACAAGTAGGGCTCCCATTCTCCTTTTCCAAAAAGCAAAAGGATTTCCCTAC
>NW_008607779.1:43387-79644 GCF_000691845.1 Merops nubicus
TCAGACCAGTTAGTCTTCTATGCTTGTCAGTGTAAACATAAACATCAGTGTCAGCAAGGAGGTGAAACACCCAGTAATTCCCACACTCTCCAGATTTCTTTTGCCAGAAAAGCTTATAATGAAGGACAAAATAAGGGGTGATTTCTCAGTCCTGGTCTGTAGCTCAATGCTTGCATTGAGAAAGCGGTGAGCATGCCATAAGCTTTTAATGGTCCTTTAGAGTCAGAGTTGTGAAAAAGACCAGCAAATTACATGTTATAAATTAAGAAAAAATACGTTATATTTTTCTTTAAGGTTCAAATGCTGCCCGTACTTCAGTTTTAAGCGGCCCTTTGGGTATTCCTGAGCTGCTCCAGTATGTTTTTTTTTTACCTTCCTAGTAAATGATTTGCACTCTTCCTTTGTCTCTTATCTTCTTTCTTAGTATAGAGTACACATACCAGTATATACACCTCTTCCAAGGTAGAAAAAATTCATATTTTTAATATTTTTTCAGTGCAATTGAGCTATAGGACATCTTAGAAGGAAATGAGATTTTAGCAGGTGAGATTGATATAAAGCTGTATTTACTCAGGCCATATCACATTTCAGGACAAAAAGATTTGAATCAGTGAGGTCTGCCTGAGTCACTGGTTGAGCTTTAGATTAACTGCTCTGTATAAGTATGAATAAGTCCAAATACATCTTATTCTTGTTTCAGATGTCTCCATGAATCTTTCTCTTTGCCAGTCAAAGGATTTTGTATATGTATGAGCTACAACCGGTTTGGGGTGGAGGGAGTGTTTTGCCCTGTGAACTTTGATTGTGGGAGAAGTCAACAGGAGGTCGATTGTATGTACATAAATCTTGCCCAGAAATAAATATATGGCTGAGTGCATCATAAAGGAAGAGACTAGTCTCACTGAAAACCAAAGAATACATTAATACAGAGCAAATTCTTAGTATACTGCCTCAGCAATTTTCTTCTTGAATTAATCCTCATGAGCCTTACTGAAAAGCAGTCTATTACTGCAATTAGATTTTTCACTCCTAAATAACAACTTAATACATGCTAATAACAATATTTCTCCTATTTTCTGTCTCTGAAAATATGATTCCATCACAGATTAATGTCTGCACCTAAATCATAATTTGCCTTATCTGCCTCACTGTGTGGGAGAAGATTTTGTGCATAATTTCCCAAATATATGTGAAGGGATTACAGCTTTGCAATAACTACAAGAAACAGTTTACTGACAAATGTGCTCTAAAGCATAATCTGGAGTTCGTAGGGAGTTAGCTACATGATGGAACAGATCTACTTTCTAGATGATTTGCTACCAAAGAGTATGTGAATTCATATCTACACTTTGGGAGCTGTGAATGCAGAGAGAGACAGAGGGAGCACTCAGGAGGGTTCAGCACTTACCTTCCCTTCCTACTCCATGGGGATGGATCAGACTGCTTCTGGAGAGGAGGCAGGATTGCTGTCATACTGGTCCTTCTTTCCCAGACGACTTGCTTGCAGTTAATTGCCTACCACAGCATGTGGTTAGTGACCCACCTTTGAACTGAAAGAGGGAACAGCACCTTAACAAAGCCAGCACTCATGGCTGAAAGTCTGAGTCATGCTTCGCACAGGAGCGTGACTTACTGGGACTGAGTTAAATGACAGCAAGTATGCCTGCTAGGAATGGATTAATAAGTCTGGAAAAGAGTAAAAAATTGACCTATGGGTGAGTAGGTGAATGAGGACCTAGAAATCTAAGGTTTGAACAAAGCGAAAAAGCAGATGGAGAAGAAAAATTAAAACAAAAGTGCAGGCACGTGAATAAACTGTAGGAAAGAACAAAAAGTTGCATTACCAATAATTTAGGAGGCAGATCTGCACCACCGCTGTTCTATGTTATTTTCTCTTTCTTCTCTCATGTACTTCAAATTATAATTTTTTAGTTTCCTGTTAATTTGTTTGTATTTGTTAGATTTGGAAATCAAGACTCTCCAAGGTGTGAAAAGTGAAAACAGCCTCAGCTCCACAGGCTCCTTCCTTGTGGACAATTCTAGCATTGACTTCCAGAAGTTCCCTGACAAGGAGATATTAAGAATATCTGGGCCTCTCACTGCAGACTTCACTATCAAGGTGAGGAACATTGTTCATTGACATCTTAGAGTAACATAAAGCTGCATTAGAAAGATGAGAGAGCTATTTCTAGATATGATTTTTCCTGTAGACATCTACCACAAAGGCTAGCTCAGGCTAGATCTGTAATCCTACATGAAATTCTGTAAATATATGATGAAAGCCTTATTGGATACTCCTTGGAAAAGAGACAGAGTTTATGCCACGAAAGGCATACCAAATATGTGCCTTAGAGAGAAAAGATGAACTCATTACAAGACAAGGCAGATTACTTTCTGTATGTGCTGCTGAGGTATGTATAAATCAAGGACACAGCTTGCCTCATCTGTGACAAGCAAGAAGAAAGAATGTCTGTACCTCTGGCCCATAATTTGTGGGATTTATACTGGTGTAATTGCACAGAAGAGTATAAAGAAATGGAGAATGAGGTCCCCAAGCTCCAAAAACAAATGGGATGACTTTGCTTGAGAAGTTATGGTGTCATTTTGAAGTTCTGCTTTGTGTTGCACTAGCAATAAGAATAAAATTGTTTCCTCCCATTAGAACACTTCTATTCTTCCAGGTAATATAAAACACATTGCTGGAAGCAACGGACACATTCTGTGGGAAAACACACATACAACAATGAATATCTGGGGAATTACAATAAAATAAATCCTTTTCCAGTAGGTCCAAGGACCTTGAAGGATTTCAGCTGTAAAACTGTAAAACCTGTATCATGTCTGGGGCTACATACATTTTTCACCACAGCCCCAGAGGCAAATGACATTGGCTTTGACCTCGAGATGATGGAAGCTAGAAGTTCAAACAGTGAACTGGAAAGTGTGATAAGTGGTTGAGTTGGGTTAAGCTGGGCTGGAATCACAGAATCATAGAATCATTACAGATGGAAAAGACATCTAACATCATCAAGTCCAGTCATCAAACCAACACTACCATGACCACTAAACCATGACCTGAACTGCCATATCCACACATTTTTTGAACAGGGACAGTGCCTCCCCCCCCTCCCTGGCCAGCCTGTTCCAATGCTTCACCACTCTTTCAGTAAAGAAATTCTTCCTAATATCCAATCCAAAACTCCCCTGGTGTAACTTTACTCCATTTCCTCTTGTCCTATCACTAGTCACCTGGAAGAAGAGACTGACACCCACTTCTCGACAACCTCCTTTCAGGGAGTTATAGAGCGTAGTAAGGTCTCCCCTCAGCCTCCTCTTATCCAGCCTAAGCAATCCCAGTTCCTTCAGCTACTCCTCATAAGACTTGTTCCCCAGACCCTTCACCAGGTTTGTTGCCATTCTCTGAACCTACTCCAGCACATCAAGATCTTTCTGATACTGTGGTGCCCAAACCTGAACACAGTACTCGAGCTCTGGCCTCACCAGTGCCGAGTACAGGGGCACAATCAATTCCCTACTGCTGCTGGCCACACTATTTTTGATACAGACCAGCATTCTGTTGACCTTCTTGTCTACCTGGGCACACTGCTGACTCATGTTCAGCCGGCAGTCCACCAGCACCCCCAGGTTCTTCTCTGCCAGGCAACTTTCCAGCCACTCTTCTCCAAGCCTGTAGCGTTACCTGGGGTTGTTGTGACTGAAGTGCAGACCAGGCACTTGGCCTTGTTGAACCTCATAAAGTTGGCCTCAGCCCATTGTTCCAACCTATAGATCCTATAGATACTTCTGTAGAGCCTCCCAAGACTTGAGCAGATCAACACCTCCACTCAGTTTGGTCCTGTCTGCAAACTTACTGAGGATGCACTCAATCCCCTCATCCAGATCATTGATAAAGATGTTAAACAAGACTGGACCCAAAATTGCACCCTGGAGAACACCACTGGTGACTGGCCGCCAACTGGATTTAACTCCACTCACCATAGCTCTCTGTGCTCGACCACCCAGCCAGTTTTTCACCCAGAGAAGAGTCCACCTGTCTATGCCATGAGTCTCCTGCTTCTCTAGAAGAATGCTGTGGGAGACAGTGTCAAAGGCACTACTATAATCCAGGTAGACAACATCCACAGCCTTTCCCTCATCAACTAGGTAGGTCACCTGGTCATAGAGGGAGATGAGGTTGGTCAAGCAGGATCTGCCTTTTATGAACTCATGCTGGCTGGACAAAAGGGATAGCTCAGGAAGCAGCAGAGCCCTGTAGGCTGTCCCCTATCCATCTGCATATGCTAGCAGCACAAAAAGCAAGCTGAAATTATGACAACTGGTTCATAAGGAGAAGCCTGACCTAAAGACTGTATTCCTCTTTCTTTGAAGATCAGAATGAAAATGCCAAAACAAAATTACTCAATTCAAAATGTCTAAAAAACTTTTACCCGTATTATAGATGATATCCAGATGACCCATATCAGTGTGATGTAAACAGTATCACTCACTTTGCACTGTTTGTGCCATGTATGGATTTATGACAGCCTGGTTAGTTAGAACATACCTGTTGGGGACCTGTCATGTAGACCAATGGCCCTGAAATGTTAACAGGAGGATTGATCTCCATTCCTGTTATTTCCACTGTTATCTTTTATGACACGGAAAATACCATTATCCCATTTTTGCATTTTCTTCTCTATCAAAGCAACATATGAAGTGCTAGTTATATCAATGGCAGTACCCTACTTGTGTGATTACTGCCTGCCTGAGTATACAAGCTCGCTAGGTATGGGCAGAACAGACACTGATGAATTGAGATTAAACTATTTAAATACTTTTACTCTATGTTTTCACCTTTTGAAAGTCATAGTAGTATGGCTCAGCAGGTGTCTATGTATAGGCACACCCTTTTTCTTAAGTGGATATAGAAAAATGCAAAAACAAAATCCCTGTTCACAGCTGTAGGATCTTTTCTAAAGCTAGCATTAGATTTTTCCTTGGATCAGGGACTCAAAAATTTCTTGCATTTGAATCGCAGTTATTTTTTTATTAAACAGCTACAGAATATACGTTAGATATTACTTAATGCAACAAGTATCTTATTCTATACTGTTTAATTATTTCTCTAATACCATTTTTTTTAGCTTCTGGATATTTCATTTGTTAGATTTTGTTGGATATAGGAGCGTACATACAAATAAGGTTCATACAGGAGTACTAAAATGCATGCATACCTCTCTGTTATGTCAGACTTGGCAATTGCTTTCCATGCTCACTATAGCCGTAACATGTGCATCTTCAGCTTGTGAAGGTACTTTAAAAAAACAATAGATTAAAGGCTTCTTTATGGCATTAGAAAGTTTTTCTTACAAAGACAGATATCTCTGAGTATCAAGATTTATTTCCCTGGGACAAGGCAGTTTCTGTGCAAACAGATCTAAATTAATTTGTAGATTTAACAGAACTATATTTTTAGGATCATTGCCTTCAGAATGATTGTTATTATCTTTTTCGATTGACCCTGAATGCTCTTATTCAGAGAGGTCAAATTAGACACCTGGATGTAATTCAGAAGCAGAAACAATGTGGGAGTTGACATTTAAGTTTCCTTATTGGTGACATGGAGTGCTTTAAAATTACAAGAAAACCTCCTATTACTGTAGGAGCTGAATTGTAAAATGACTAGAGTTCTTGACTTAATAGTCATGGTACATTCTTTTTGTGCTAAACTCTTGTCAGTCTTTTCACAAGATATGTAAATGTTAAAAATAGTTCAGTAAACAGCTCAGCTCTTTCAAAAAATAAAGTGTTATCACAAAATAGGAGAAGAACTGCAGTTCTTCATGTTGTTATTTTCTGCATTCATAGTTTGAGAATTATAAGTCTCCATTATAAACTTTTAATGTTTGAAAGGCAGAAGACCAGCAAGAGATGCCATCAAACTTAAATTCAGCTTGAATTTTGTTCCTACGTTATGAGGTTTTCCTGTTTTAGATACAAAATTCTGATTCATGTGAATAGAAATGTCTTTTCATGAAAGAAAAATGTGTCATGTTTGATAAAATCCTGGTGAAATGAAGGTCAGTTTCACTTAGAAAACTTTCTGGCTGACACTGCACTGCAGAGAACAAAGCAGTAATATCACATAGGGAAACATCCTTTTTTGGCAGAGCTGCCACTGATCTGTCATGTTACCAAGGTCACGCATTCACCTATCTGTGCTAAAAAGTGTCCTCTGTTGATAATCTCCATTTCAGACACAAAATAAGCTTAGAGTGTCCATTTCATGACACACACCTCTACTCCTTTGAGGAGGATGATTCAATACTGTTGGATGGACTCTACAGCTAATAATATAGCACTAATAGTCGTAATTGGTTGACTATTTAAAACAAAACATATTAAGAATGGTGAGCTTACTGAAACGGTAGTGATTGCCAGGGAAGGGTCAGGACTGGCAGAGCACAGATGTTAGGGTCTGTTTTACAGGCTGTTGTTTTCACATAGCTAGGGCCCTAGACCTATAGCTGAGGTGTGAAGCAGCAAAGATTAGTGGGTTTACAACAAGGTCTAGTAAAGGGTGTTGTCCAGGCTGGGGGCTGGTTTGGAGGAGAAACCACTGTTGGCCTAGAGCTAGACTAAGCTAGGTTTACATTTGTTTTCAATCCCTAAAATCAAGGTGAAGGTTTGTTAACTTGACCTGCATGGACCAACATCTTTGCATCAGGGATGCATAGGGTTGGATCACATAAATGTTTGTCTGGAAGCTATCAGAGGTGTTTGGATTAGGACTGGATTTGTACTGATGTTGTCTTCCATAATACTAGAGCTGCCACCTTTGGTTAAGAACTGCTGTCAGAAGAGACTCCCTAGCTATTTTTTTGTGTTGGTGGATGAGCGTACTTCCTACAGATTTAGATATGGTGTGCACTGGATTCTCTTGAGCAGAGTTACTGATGAGGTTAGGATGTAGGCCACCAATTGTCCAAAAAGCTATAAAATAGAGGTAAAAACTGGATGCTCGGTTATGTAGAGCATTGGAGATAGCCAGACAATTCTTACCTCAGTTGTGATCTAGCAATGGCAGAATCTGCTGGTGAGAGAAATGCAGTTGATTAGAGTTCAGGTTAGTAAAAAAAAGCAAGTTGGGGCTTAGCCTAGATTTCCTGGGACTTGCAAACGCATCCAGGAGAAAATGCATGTACAGGCAGCCAGCTGGCAAGAGGCTGGTGGATCTTGTTAGGCTAGCATCAGAACTGGATTAAATAATCACTTTTGAACTAGGAACATGCAGTGATTTACCAGCCTGAAAATGATCAGCCTGAAAAGAGACCTATTCATTACTTATTTTGACTAGATCTTAAAACAAGTTCAGAAAAATTCCACCCTTTTTCTCCTATTTTTGCATATGTAAAATTTATGAAAAGCCATGTAGTTTTTTTAAAACAATGTACAGATTCTATTTCGTATCTCTTTTTTTTTTCCTGTTCAATACAAAATATTTCAATTGATAGTTCTTACAACTACTCACTTCTTCTCCAAAACAACATATTCTATCTGTAAGTACATTGGAACTGCTGTACTAGATCAAGCAAAAAGTCTGCTTCACTCGGGTTTCTGTTCCAGAAAGAAACTGTTTTCAGATACTGAAAGAAATAGTGCAAGAAACAGACCAAGGTTACCCTCTGTTTGTAAACCCTCTTTTTTGACTCTCATTTTGCATTTGACTATTGTGTCTAATCATTCAAATGAGCCAGTCTTCAGGATTTTCTATAGGTCCTTTTGTGCTATATTTGCCCTTTTGACAACATTTAGCTTGTGGGATGAGTTCCACATTGAATTATGTACTGTGTAAAATGAGGAATACATCTAATTTTTTTAACCCTTGGTGCAGTACTTTCACTGATTCCTTCTATTTTTCCCACTCTGAGAAATGGGAAGTTATTATTACCTTCTTTCTCCACTACTTCCATATCTGAGATCTTTGTCATCATAATTTGCCTTTCTTAGTGTCCTATTCTATTTAATCTTTAGTTTTATCAAGGATGATCCATAGAAGGGTTACCCTTTCCTTCTCTGTCCTTTTCCTGATTCCACTGTGGTTATATATTCATAATTTTAATTACATACATAAATATGTAATTTGTGACTAGTATTTAAATATATAAATGTACATTTTAGACATAGTAATTTCCATAAATACATGTGTAGTGTAATGAAATGTAATAAAATTATTTAATATTTTACTAGCTATATAATAAGATATGATTTATGAATATATATGTTGAAAAAAATGAAATACGCATAATGATTAGGACACAATTGCAACCTGTTTGCCTATATATTGTTCCCTCCTTCTTCCTTCCTCTCTACAATATTCTGTTAATCTTTTTAACTGTTTCTGCACATGGAGCTGATACTTTCAGAGGAATGCCTATAACAACCTTACTACCATTCTGAACACTAGTAGCTAATAGAACATTTTCATGTATAATTGGTATATATAATTCATTGTTTTCTCCCATAAGCATTATTTGGTTTTTATTGAATTTTAATTCAGTCTGACAAAGCTTTGAGTGTTTTCACAGGCATTACCATTCATAATATTTTTCATATGCAAACTGGATCAACTCATGGTTGACACTTCATTGTGGTCATCTTGGGGTGTGGCCAACAACTCATGTCATAGCACACATCCCTGAGTGAATCATCAAGTCCTTTGCCCATTACAAGAACAGATTACAGAACCATTCTCTGTTACCTAGTCATCTATTTTAACTCATATGAACTTTGTCTCAGATCTTTGGTGAGGAATCTAGAAGAAAACTGGTAGTTAAAGATACCTTTGTCAGTGTTCGTTGGGAATCTTTGGCACAGAAAGCATCAGCCTTCTGAGGGAACTGAGTTCTTTATTTTCATTCTGTCTACTGACCTGCAACAGAGGTAGAGATCATTGTTCTGTGATTTCATGCATTACTCATGAAAGCACATCTAGAATGTTAGAATTTTCTGTTTTCCCAATGGTTTGTGCATGAAAATTAGTTAAATGTGATCTTACATGATTTGCATTCTTGTGCTCTTCAAAGAGTATGTGATTTGAAAGTCCTGGGTGGATGCTGCTTGCATCTGGAAATATGTTACCATTACTCTTCCATACTTTAAAATATTGCTGATCTGGAATCTACGCTTGGTTTTAATTTGAGGTAATAGAGCTAGTTTCTTAAATGTTATTTTCTATTACTCTGACAAACTGTTTTTGTAATTTTTCCTTTTCTTTTTCCTGTAACTTTTTTTCTGGTACTGTACATAAGTTCCCCAAGTCTATTTGTTTCAAAAATCAGTCCGTTTTAAAAACTACAAAGCTTTGCTCCTATCCTTGTTTAGTTTTCATCATTTTAACTTTTTTTTGGTGTGGCAAATATTGACTTTTTATTTTGTTAATTTTATTTTTATACAATATCTGTCACAACAGAATCCTATTTTCTTACATTAATTTGCTAGGTATTGCCATGACTAAAGTAAAGTTAATAAAACAAGTGTTTCAGGCATCTGCTGCCAAAATCAGGCATGAAAGTGTTGGATTTTGGGTGACTTTGCTTGTTTGTTTTTATGTGTACTAACCAAATTTGCAGCTATAGGAAAAACAATACAATACAAAAAATGAAGTCAAATGTTGCAGTCTCTTGGTGACAGGACAGACCAGAACAATTCAAAAAGATTATGCTGCTTTCATATTTGAATTATGAAGTCCATTATTTTCATTCAACTTTCTGTGGATATCCCCAGAATCAATACTACACTTTAGCAGTCCTAAACTTCTCCTGAGAAACAACTTGTGTCTGTTGCACCACCCCAAAAAGTCACTTACGAAATCAATTTTTAAAAGCCACATACAAGCATTGTGGGTTTTTTTCAACAACTTTGTACAAGTAAAAAAGATATCTCTGTTGCTAGTGATTGTAGTCTAGACAGTTAATTTTTGTGGACAGCCTGAGGACTCTTATTTTAACCAACTGTATAAGACTGTTGATAACCTCTTGGGTCTTGCAAAGTAGTTAGGGATTCTCTGATGTCTGGGATACTCCAAACTCCCCTAAAAGTTAAAAGAAGTCAAGGATGATCTCGAGGGCATTACAATGTACAAATGGAGGGCTGAGTGTTCTGCAAGATCTGAGTACTTCTACTGTCTGCTATTAATAAATTTAGACAAGATTTTATCTGAAACATAATGAATGACATTTTTTTCTGGTTCAGGTAACGTAATGATTTAGAACTCACTGTTAGGTAGAGGACTAACTAGAAGCTCTCAAGGACTGGCCACCTATTTTTGGCATTCTGGCATTTCTCATAGCTAGCAGGGTGCTGCAAATACTGCAAGGGTAAAAAATTTCACCATGCTTCAGAGCTGAGTATTTAAATGTGTGGAAGCTGGCCCTGTGCAGCAAAACCAGGACATTTCTTAAAGTATTTAGCTATCAAGTCTCACTTTGAGTTTCATAAGGCTCAAGCAGCCAATGATGTTTTGCCCTAGATCAAGATCTTAGTTGTAAGAAATTGTCAAACAAAACTGAAAAGACATTTTTGCTGTGAGGAATCACGATATATTGTTCCTCTTCTGCTTACAGTACTCCTTAAAAAGATAAATGGTATTGTTCCTTCTTCTTTTATTTTCTTGTTTTGTATCACAGCTCAGGACTGTGGCATATTAATTCTTTCCCACCTATGTGGTTATCCTTGTATGAATGTCTTCCATGTTTTGCTGCAAAAGGTGCACATCTGTCTTTTCTGTGAATCAAAACAGAGATATAATTCTGCAGCTATGCAAGAATAGTATGCAGGGTGACGAACTCCTCCATTTTCCTCATTTTTTCCTAAAAATGAACTCTTTTCCCTCCCTTCCTTTTACAGTGTGCTCTGTGTGACCTGTTGGACTGTTCATGATTGCTGAAGTCCATATTGCTGAGTAGATCTTCTGAGTTTAAGCATCACTTATGATCATTTAAAAAAACAAATAATTACAAAATTCTCCCCAGTGAACAATTTTCTACACATTCACATCACAGGCCTCCCCACATGGCTTCCAGCACAACAGAACATTTTTTCCCAGGAGTGCATGAGGCTTTCATGAGGCCAGAAAGACCCTTCTGAATGGTGTGATTAATGCACCATCCCCACACAAGGAATTAGATATCCTGTTCCTGACACACAGACTCAAACTATATTAATCTGTGTGAAAAGCCTCCCATTTGCTGAAGAAGCTGTATTGCTACAGCTGTATTTTTTTTTCCTGTTGGGAATTTATGTCACTGTTTACTCTAATTAGAAAAGGGCAGCCTTAGTCTCAGTGGGCCAGATCTCTTACAGCCATCAACATATCCTGAAGGATTTTTGCTTTTCTCCTTCTCTTCAAAATATTGTTTGATTTGTAATCACATTTCTGTCCATCTACAGTGGAAAATGAAACAAACAACCCATATTACGCTGTTCTGCTCAATTTGTCATATTTTTGCTTCTGTTTCAGTCTATGGTGTCTCTTGATGTTTGGAAGGAGAGAAAAAGAAAGGCAGGCTGAAAAATGGTGTTTCCAAAACAGCATAATGTTCAAATACATGGGAAAAGAAAAAGAAGGCAGTGCTGAAACATTTTAAGTTGTCTGGAAATACATAAAAAGAAAAAAAAAAAAAAAAGGAACAGGAGGAACAGGGAGGATAGGGAGGATTGCTCCTGAAAGCTGGGTTACTGACTTGGAGAAGGGTCTGTCTTTACTGGTTGTGATTGGGCAGTTTTGTCTTCTGCAACAGCATCACGCCACTGATGCAGAGATGCTCAAGCAACACTGTTACGTTATGTCCTATAACAAATAATCAGCTAGGAGAGGCTTTTAGTAGCAACACCATTGTTCTTCCCTTGCCAGCTGTTCATGCAAAGGCTTAGAGGTAAGAACAAGGGATGCCCTGCAGAGATTTTGAAGTTCCCACAAATGTATTGATCAGCACAGCTATCTAACAGGGCGGATTGTTTTTTTTTCCCAGGGCCAGGTGCCAGTGGTCCTACTTTAGCAGTGTGAAGGTCTGTCTTCTTATTGTACTCCTTGCACTACAGACTCTTGTGTGCATGAGAAATCCACTGAGCACACAAAGTACTGGAAGCACAATGCAGGTCAGATGGCTTAGAACTGTCAATACTTGAGAGCTTGAAACAGTGTTTCCCAAACATGCACTTAGCTCCAGCCACTTGTCCATACCTACAACTGAAAGGAGCATTTTTGCAGCCAAAATAAAATAAGTGGAAGTACAGCCTCATACAAATTACTGTACCACAAAGATGAATGAAGAAACCTCATCTGAGGAACAAAAAGTAAACTTTAATTAGTATTTTTATACTTTTGTAGTTCTTACAGCACAGCATCCTGTTTTCCACTATAAACTATTAAATATAGTATACATGGTCTTAGAAGGTGTTTGGAAATATTAAAGATCTAAAATCCTTGTCAACATGGCAGGCACAGCAGGTAGTGGTAGTTGATTTCCTTATGGAATAAAGATAATCCATAAAATTATTCAGTAGCACTACTCATGCATCTACTATGCATTTGTTATTTCAGAACATAGTCTCAAAATGGTCAGAAATGCCACTGATGGTGTGATTTAGGACAGAACTAATTCTGTTAAGTGACTTTACTCTTCATCTAAGTCCTTTTTAACTAACTGCACTTTCTGAAGCTAATGGCAGGTTTTTGCAGAGAATGTCTGCTTCTAGCAGTGATGACGCTCCACGTTTAGAGTGTTGTGGTTTGAGGCTTGGAATGGGGGCGTGACCTTCCAGCAACTGGGAGGACCCCGGGTGGGGGTGAAACCATTGTATTCCCTCCCCTTCCCACACACACTCTGATAAGAGGCAGGGAGTGGTTTTTTGTTTCACTCTTGCCTTGGAGCTCAGAGAGGAAAGTTCTCCTTTCACTCCGTGGGACCCTGGAACCATTTCTGAGGGTTTTGTATATTTTATCTTTTGTATTATTCCCCTGGTCTTTATATATATTATTTTCCTTACCTCCCTTTTTCGTTTTCTGTTCCTTGTTGAACAATATACTTCATTTATTTCTAAAAAGTGTCTCTCTCTCTCTCTCTCGAGGGGGTGGGGGAGAGGCGAGTACACAGTTCTGTTCCGTGTGGGTCCTGCCCTGAACCCCTTTTTACACGGAACCAGGACATAGAGGTACCGCCAAGGACTGGTATGCAGAAAGGCTCTTGCTTACACTTGCTCCTGTGCAGACTAAAGTCACTGCTGAGTCTTCTGTACCATTTTGGGTGTACAGTAAGTGAGAGGTCACACTTGCAGGGAGGAGCAGATAGGACAGAGGACCCTAAACTGACCAATGAGGTGTTCCATGTAGGTCATATTCAGTACAAAGTTGAGGCATCACGAGGGTCAGTTCTCCTTCTTCAATGGTCAGTGTTCGAGAAGGACTCTGTCTGTTCTGCCTTCAGTCCCAATCCATATGTTTCTGAATCTAATTCCAGAATCAACTCATTGAATCCAGTTCCCTTCTGCTGCTCAGTCCAGTCCTGGGACTTTCCCCAGTGCCTGCCCACAGCATCAGTGGTGAGGGTGATGTAATCGCCATCAGGAGGGTTAGGTTTAACACTGATTTTGTATCAATAATTTATTGTTGTTACTTTCATTAAAAACATTTTACTTTTCTTTTCCAGTCCATAAGTCTCTCCCCATTATTCTCGTTCTCTTCTCCCTGGGGAAGGGAGAAGGGTTAATAGAGAGTGTCTGTCATTTGTCAAGTGACTGGCCCAGCTCTAACCCTTGACAACTGATTACACCTGGAAATTCATTTGACTGTTTTGCAGCCAAGATTTTGCTACCCATCTATGCTCTGTTTTGTGCATTTCATTTTCCTACTGCGAAGTATCTCTGGTATTTCACGTAGCTGCAAGATGTATCAAAGCTGCAAGATGTGGCAGAATGCTTCTTCCCAGTTTTTATGTTAGGTTCACTCTTTGGAATTACGTTTTTTTCAGATCCACTATGCTGGTGCTGCTGACAGTTCCGTTCAGTTTATCTTCTATCAGCCTATCATTCATCGATGGAGGGAAACTGATTTTTTTCCTTGTTCAGCATCCTGTGGAGGAGGTAATAAATACCACTTTTTTACTTTTACCACCAGAAACAGTCATCTGCATACAGGATCTGTCCCAACTACTGCACTCATATCTGGACATTTAAAATCGGCAAAATCTGAAAATGAAAGTAGCTACTTTTAAATGAAGGGAGGGATATAGCAACAGTGGTAGTAGCCTGTAGATTTTTTAGCACCATGACAGGCTCTGTGCATAAGTGTGTTTTGATATCCACATGACAGTATTTAATGCTACAGATGTCAAACATAAAGGCTGGTGGCATTTGGGCCCACTTTCAAACCACAATGTCTCCATTTGCCCCTGTCTCCACCAGCAGCTTTACCGTCTGAATGGAAACTGAATGTTTGACTCTTGGTGACTTGAGACACCTCAGTGCTTGTTTTTTTTTTTTTTCATTTTGCTCTAGGTTTCTTAATTTTTATTTGACCATACTGGTTGTCTTCTGTTTCCTACTGTATGTGATTTAAGTTGTTGGTTTTAATCTGACCTGTAAATCAACAGCTGTTGTGTCTAAAAGTGCTGATATTTTCAGTTTGCTTTTTACCAGACCAGAACTTAGATGCACTTCAGAGACAGGAAGAACACCACATCACACATTATTTCTTCCACTTTGTATTGCAGGTTATCAGCTGACATCTGCTGAATGTTTTGATCTGAGAAGCAATCGGGTAGTAGCAGATCAATACTGTCACTATTATCCTGAAAATATCAAGCCAAAGCCAAAACTTCAAGAGTGTAATCTGGATCCTTGCCCTGCAAGGTCAGTAAACTCTAATTTTAAAAGTGACTTGGCTTTAAAGGTGTAGAGTGAAGTAGTAACATACACTGTTACTATTGCCTGCAGTTTCATTTAGCTTACATAATTTAAACTCTTTCTTATCTTGAGGATGTATGGTATAGCTGTTTATGACCTCTACATTGCATGGACTAATTTGAAATGGTTGTTTCTTCCCCTCAGATTGTGTTTTGCCTCATTAAATGTTGTAAACTGTGAGAAAACAAATTGTCCATCATCCAGCCCCATGATCAACATGTGCCTCTTAAGTGTTAGTAATATGGTGAAAATTATCGTGGTGTAAAAATGCTGTAGGAAAATGGTCAGCATCACAATTAGAGACATCATTTTTATGGAATTTTTACATATTCTCCTTAATAAAAAGCTTACTTGTAGTCATGATGTCTTGTAAAACTGTAATGCAGGAATTTGTTCTAATTATCAGTACCCTTTGGACCTGCACAAAAGACTCCTCTCTACTACCCTGCCAAGCATTCTTTTTCAGAAGATTAATAGTAGAAAATAATATCACAGAGTCAGATTTCCCATGCATAAGAAAAGGAACAAAAACACAAAAAAGACCAGTCTTTTATTATACTGATTCTCCTGAACTTCAGTGGAAAAGTCAGGCTTCATCTGCTCATAAGATGCAAACATTTATTTGTGTGATCTAAACCTTTTAGTCTTCTTGTGTGGCTTTGCTAAAAGGTGGTTAAGCACAGCACAGCAGGCATGTGTGCAAGGAAGCCCTAAAGCCATTTATTTACCTGCTCCTTTCCCTCTAGACTAGTTTTATCAAGTATGATAAAGCAAGTTCAAACATCATCACCTAAAAAGTTGCTCTGGCCCTTCAGATTGCTAGATGTTTACATAGAAAAAGAAGATGTCCTAGCCAGGAGAAGAATGCTGTAGGAATCTATGGGACTATGTATTCACAAAACTGAGAATGATTGGTTCCCAAACCAGGTATACCAGCTTTAGAGTAGCTAGGCATTATCAGAGCAGAACAAGTCACTCTAGGCCAAAGATAATTTTTACCTCTTCTATGAAGATTTCTTTAAAGTTAAGTGACTTTTCATAACTGCAGTTAATACTCTAGGCTTCTTTGTCACTGAAGACACATTTAGCCAGAGTATGCAACAGTTTATATTCCTTTGTCCTAGTAAACACGTTTTTAATAGTAATGATGTTTGTAAATAATTAAAAGACAGATATGTTCTTATATGGTTTAAAATTTGAGTTAAAAATCTCACAGAATTAAAAAGTGGAAATATCAAATCCCAAAATCCAACATTCTCTCAGTTGTGTTGTACATTCTTTATATTGCATACTTTATCATGTATTTAATTAGGACGTATTAAGGATATAAAGTTAAGAATGGAGTTTCACTAGGGCTTTGTGAAAAGTATTTCCTGTTAGACATCTACTCAGCAGTGATTTTTCAACTTAGAGATTGCCTTCCCACAAGGCAATGCAACTAGACCGTGTTTTCCTTTAATAATGTTCTGTGAAGTTCAGTATCTGGCTTCTCTTATCACAGAACTTTCCATACAAAATTGTATGTTTAATTTCTCAGGTTATTCAAATATATTAACAGTTGTAACTAGAAACCTTACTGTAAAAAAGTTCGTGTATTTTTTTCCTCAGTGATTATCTCAGATCAAAAACTGTTTCATTGAGTTCCCCTTTGAAATTTCTGACACAAATGTCAGTAAAGTAAAGGCCAGGTATGATCAGGTAAGAGACCTAAATATGAATCCCTCAGGAAAAGGATTGCTGGAAGGTGTGAATTGATTTGGAACCTGTATTTTAGATTCATCTCTCACATTACCAGTGAGACAGTAATTTTATGTATCTGCTTTTTCTTTTTTTTCTTTTAAGCCTGAGCTGCTATTTTTAAAAATACAGTTCTGAGTCAAATACGTACATTGCCTGTGGAATTTGAACTATGGGTGTTTTTGATACTTTTCCTGATATTTTTAAAATACATTGTCAAATATTAAGACAGATAACTGCATGGTAATGGAGAAAAGAAAGAAGAAAAATAACGTCTGAGCAGATATCAGAAAGCGATTTTTGTTTTATATAAGATACAAGGTAAAGTTGTTGATATAAATACTTTGAGGAGAGGGAGAGTCATTTAGAAGTACAGCTATGCCATCCCAGGGTACAGGCTGTAACAGAGAAGAAATGGCTTTTGGGAAACATCCTGACAGAATGCCAAATTGCAAATTATTATTTTCAAAAGTGCCTTTGTAAAGTATTTAAGTATCAACAACCCAGACAGAAAACCAGAGGAAATCTGTGGTAAATTCCAAAATCCTGATGCTTCCTTATGGTCAGGAGGAGAGAGGTGAAGTAGAACAGTGGGGTCAAGAATGTGAGTGAAGAGAGCATCTTGGCTCTACAGTGACTTTGCTGTTTGGGAGCCAGTCTGCTCCACTGCCATAAAATGAGTATATTAATTTTTCCTGGCAAACCTAGGTCCAGTGAGACATAGTTGATTACTGGTTGCTGACTGTTCTTTGGTGTTCCAATGAACGTGACAGAAAACAATCATGGAAGACCACAGTGGTGCTGAATTAAGCAACCAAGAAGGGTTACTGTAGGAGAGCTTACATTAACATTTTCAGCAAAGGCTAGGCTGAAAAAAAAAGTTTAAATGAATACCAGGAATATTGTGTGGGCCTGCAGTTAGTTGCCTCTTCAGGCTTAGTAAATAGAAAGTTTTACTTTGCTGTGTTTATTATGACAAAAATTAGCAGTATTGCTGACATCTAAATTAGCAGTATTGCTGGCATCTTGAGCAGCAAAAAAAGCTTCAAGTGAATGAACATGGAAAATGAATCAACGTTTCTTCCTAGAAACCCAGTTTCTCATATACTCAGAGGAGACGCAGTGTGTGGAAGGTTATTTTTCATACATACATAATTCATACATGTTCTTTCCCAGGTTGAGTAAAGGTGGCCTGTCCACCTAGGTAAGAGTGGTGATTAGTGTCTTGTGAGATAAAGGAGGCATCATGAAACAGAGTGTCCTTTAATTCCTACATACTATCAAAACCCTGTCCAGTCTCCCTTGTTGACCTTGATTGGTATCTGACTCCTGCCTTAGAAAGACAGAAAGATCTAATTGCTTTCAATCCATTAAGACTTTACAACAGCCTCCACTTTACAGGCAAATATACATATAATGTCTCTTCAAGTAAATAGTGCAAAGTTCAATCTGGTTCACTCCCCTTCTATGTGACAAAACCCAGCATTGAGATTTCACATATTTAATTAATTGCAAATCCTTTAACTACCCAAAACTTTGCAGACTGGAGGGTATAGGAGAGTTTTTTTAGCTATCATCAGGATCTTCCTGTCTGATATTCTCTAATGAAAGGTGAATGGATATTTTTTTCTTCTTTCATTATATTTTCTTATATTTTACTTAACTGGATGTGGTAAACATTTACTTAGGACAACCCTGAGGTGTTATAAAGTGGAGATATTGTTTCTGTCATAATTCAAAGGCATGCCTCCAAAAAAGCAATTTTTACAAAGATGAAAATGCTTTTAGTGTACTCATCATTCACCAGCATACTCTATAGAGCAACATCAGTACTACTTCTGGATTTCATCTGCAGTTTTTAAGAGGGATTCCTAGCTGCACTGTTCTGCATTTTTAACTAATTTCCTCTATTTTTTGTCTATCTTTGCTACATATTAATGTGGCATTTCCTGAGTTACAAAAGCTCTACCAGTGTTTTTAAAAAGAGATTTCAATAGTGTATAAAGACTTCAAAAGGCATTGTCAGCAAAGATTCTAATTTCACACAGCAACTGTCTCAAAATTTCGTATTGGCAAGCCTGTAACATGTGGGATTCTTTTTATCACTTTGCCAGTAACACCAGTCTGATCTGTGCATGCAAAAATCCTGGAATTTGCCTATAACATTACATGTAAACCTACTGCCAGAAGTAATGAGAGTACCCATGCAAAGTCTGGGAAAAAAAATCTCTATTTCAATCAAGACTTTCAGTACTCAGAGACCTGAAGGAATTCTCAGATATCCACAGTTTATAGAGTCCTCCAGCAAAATGGCAAACTTTTCTTCCTATTCATCAAAGTTTTTCTTTTGGCATACTCGCATAACTATCCATACTAGGGGATGGTGGGGGCAGATATCAGCAAAGAGAAACTTAAATAAAATTGTGCTTTCATTTGTGATTTTTTTTTTAGCTCATTTAGCAAGAGCGATGAAGTACAAGTAAAAGCAAATAAAAGACTGCTAGTGTATTATGATCACTCCCTGTAGCCTGGAGTATCGAGAAGTTCCCAGTATAGCTGGTGATGTGTGTGTATAAAATTTCCTGGGCAACAGTGCAAAACATTTTCATGATAACTTTTTTATATTTCTTTCAAAAGAAAAGGAGGTAGTGATAAGTAAATATTCATGATTAAAAGGGCAACAAAGAGTACCCTTTTAACATTAACAGAGGTCTCCTCACTTCATTCTTGGTTGTTATCAGCTTCCCTAAATGTATTATATTAGATAGTAATTACAAGCCAAGTATAAGAGCAGTGCAGTGTTCCCATTTTCACCCCATTCTTTCTGGAAGATGAACAAAGCTTGAATGCTGCTACGTTCCTAAAAAGATGGGCTACACTTTCTGATTTACACAGTAGCAGTCATAGATCTGAGAGGGAGCTGAGACAAAATGACTCATTTATTGTTATTGCCCTCCACTGGGACATATGATAGATTTAAGTTTTGCTTTGAATACTCTTTCACATAAAATACCCCATAGTTACCACAGATACTGGGCTTTTTGACAAAACCCCAGCATTTTGCATGGATATGGGACACTGATCGTCACAAAGCCCTTTCCTGATCTCTGCCTCAGGCAAATGGTGATTTCTGTTGATTTGCATTTTTACTTAAGTTTTTAATTTGTTACAGGGAGGTTGAGAAAGACTTTCTGCCTTGCAGTGCTCTCTGAACCTTGGTTGCCTCTGATTGCTGGGTCTGGTCTCAATTTCCACAGCCAACTGTACACATATGAATGATCCTAAAGACAGGATCCAGAAAGAAAGCAAGAGATAGCTATTCTAGGAGAATAGGAGACATGGAGGTTTTAGCTGTCAAAACAGAAAAGAGAACAAACCTTTTCCATTAGGCTGGAAAAGTGAGATTGGTATTAGCAAGAAGTATACTCCCTGTAAATGAGAGAGCACAGTCAACAAACATCAGTCATTCCAGCTGTATATTGATGGAAGGTGATTTTTGAACAGTTTAGAATTTACTGAGAAATTAGCAAGGTTGCTGGAGAAATTAGGTAAAGTGTTGCAGAATGTGTGAAAAAGGGAGGGGAGTTTAGGAGGCGAAAACCAATTCAGAGCAACAGGAATGAGATACCCAGTAAGTTTTCAGGAAGGCTGACTTGGAAATAGTGGTCTATTTGAGTAGAAATGGCAGTATGTATGCTTCCAGATACAGAAGTTGTAGGTGGAGAAGTTGCTGATAATAGTGACAATGTTCTTGTAGTCATAACAGGAGGTACCTGAGATCAACAGCAAGATAAAGATGAACTAGAGATACACCTAATTCTTAAAGAGGTGATTTTCTTTTTGAGACAGACAAAACCTTGAATTTTTGGAAAGGGTAAAAGGCATTTAGCTTATTCTAGAAAAATATTTTCTCAGAACAGGCAGGGAGAGTGGGACAGGAATCATTAATCAAAATGCTTAAAGATATGAATAGCAGAGCAAATTCAGGTCTAAGGAGATTGTGCATATTAAAGAAAGACAGAAACAGAGGTAGGAAGGAGTTGTCAGGATGCATCACATAACAAACCATAAGGTGGGAAAGAAGTACTTGTGCTGCTGTGAGCCTCAAATACAGATATCCGTCTGCCCAAGATGAAGTTATGGGCAATGTATCCTTTTTAAGTCTTAGAAGAGACCAAAACTACAGCAAGTACTGGTATGATCATAGAGATCTCCACTGGATATTCAGTAATGAATATTTAATAGTGGAAAACATCAACAAATTTCCAACTCTGTATCAAACACTGCTCATCCAAGCCACCATAAAATATTAAACTGGATAAAAAAGGGGAAAAATTTTTAGAAGCATTACAGTCATGACACAGGAAAGAAATACTTTTGTTATTTCCAAATGATAACAGCCATTTCAAGCCCTGTAAAGAGATCAGGTTTTGGCAGTTTGTGGCAATGATAAATAAACCATATGTTTCTTAGAATTTGAAATCTGTACATCATGAAAAAGTCATTTATTATAAAGGTGACATATTGTTGTGCTGAACAGACATGCTGCCTAAAGTGTGAGGGTTTTTTGGATGTTGACACAAAAGGACAGCTTTCTTGGCAGTCCTTTGCATTTTCAAGGAGTTTATTCAAGCGTCCACTGACATTCCAGTTAAAATAATTTAGATAGGGGACGTTGGCTTTTACCAATTCATAAAGAACTAAGACCATATGAAAGAGTATAAAAATAGAAAATACATGGTAGTTCTTCAAGTTCTACACTAATAGAGTGTAATATGATAAGATGCTATCTATATCTCAGAGTTAAGCATGGTGCTCCAGAAGCCAGAGATATAACTCACAATGATAGCATAACTGAGAATTATGATACCTGCTCTCTGCAAATACAGGCATTCAAAAGCCAGTGTTGCCTGGACCTGCAGTGTTACTTGGAGATGTCATCAGCTGGAGCTCTGAATAGAAATAGGGATAGTTTGTAACAGAGTAACACATAGGAAATATTAACAGATACCCTCCAAGGGCCTTGATACCTGTTTCTAGGGATAGAAAGTGTTTCTGTAGCCCAAGGTCACAGAGTCACCCTGTGACATCTTCACAGAGTGCTGTAAGAGAAGGATGCCGTATCACACACCAACTTAGTGACAGGACTTTTAATGTTACACTGGGGAATATTTCACAAGCCTGTTGTCTGTCCTGTGATAATCATGGTTCTCAGGGAGGTTCTGGCTTGGTTGCTACACTCTTGACTTTTGTGATGAACTTTTTCAGATCTTTCATCTCCTTTCACTTAATGAATTAACTCTCCACAGCCACTTTAAGCCACTTTTATTATTATTTGCTGATCACTATTAATTTCTTCAGATGTAGTTCGGACCATTGTTTAGATGACAATTACTTAAATGATCTTCCTGTGCCTGGGAAGATCATGGAACAGATCCACCTAGAAGAAATGCTAAGGCACATGGAGGACAGGGAGGTGATTCAAGAGAGTCAGCATGGCTTTACCAGGGGCAAGTCCTGCCTGATCAGTCTGGTGGCTTTCTATAATCAAGCAACTACATTAGTGAACAAGGGAAGAGCTGTGGATGTCATGTATTCTGAATTTGCTAAGGCCTTTGACACTGTTCCCCATAACATCCTCCTTTCTAAGTTGGAGAGATATGGGTTTGATGTGTGGACTGCTCGGTGGATAAGAAACCGGCTGGACGGCCACATCGAGAGAGTAGTGGTCAATGGCTCGATGTCCAGATGGGCAAAGGTGACAAGCGGTGTCCCTCAAGGGTCCATACTGAGGTTGGTGTTGTTTAATACCTTCATCAATGACACAGACAGTGGCACCGAGTGCACCTTCAGCAGGTTTGGTGATGATACTAAGCTGGGCGGTGCAGTTGACATGCCAGAGGGACAGGAGGCCATCCAGAGGGACTTGGACAGGCTGGAGAGGTGGGCTCTGGTAAACCTTAGGAGGTTCAACAAGGCCAAGTGCAGGGTCCTGCACCTGGGCTGGGACAACCAGCATTACCAGTACAGGTTGGGAGAGGACATGCTAGAGAGCAGTCCTTTGGAAAAAGACTTGGGGGGTACTAGTCTTTCGAAAAAGACTTGGGGGCACATAAGCCACCAATGTGCAGCGGCAGCCCAGAAGGCCAATTGAATCCTGGGCTGCATCAAAAGAAGCGTGGCCTTCTTTTTTGTGGAGAGAGGTGATCCTGCCCCTCTACTCTGCCATGGTGAGACCTCACCTGGAGTACTGTGTCCAGCTCTGGAGCCCCCAGCACAAGAAGGACGTGGAGCTGCTGGAGCATGTTCAGGGGAGAGCCACAAAAATGATCAGAGGGCTGAAGCAGCTCTGCTGTGAGGACAGGCTGAGGGAGTTGGGATTGCTCAGCTTGGAGAAGAGGAGGCTCCAAGGGGACCTTATAGCGACCTTCCAGTACCTGAAAGGGGTCTACAAGGAAGCAGAGGAGGGACTATTCACAAAGGTTTGTAGTGACAGGACGAGGGGTAATGGCTTTAAGCTAGAAAAGGGTAGATTTAGGTCAGACATTAGGAAAAAGTTCTTTACTATGAGGGTGATAGACCACTGGAATAGGTTGCCCAGAGAGGTGGTGGAGGCCCCATTCCTGGAGACATTCAAAGTCAGGGTTGATGAGGCTCTAAGTAGCTTGATCTAGTTGGTGATGTCCCTGCTTATAGCAGGGTGGTTGGACTAGGTGACCTCTGGAGGTCCCTTCCAAACCAAAAATTCTATGATTCTATGGCATAGTCCCTGCCATGCAGATCATTTATTCTTAAGTGTGGCAAATTTCAATGAAGGCTTAAATCTTAGCTGTGCAGGTCCCCATCAGGAAAGAGGTGTAACTTAAGGAGGGGTAGCTTAAAGAGGAAAAATAGCTACCAGGGAAGACAATGACAAGTAAGACATTCAAGCTGTGGGCATCCATTCCAGGGGAAAGCCAAACATGTGCACAGATGGCAGACCTGGGTGCAGCACACCCACCTCTGGCATCGGCAGCTTCCTTGGCAGTTGGACATATGCCTTGGAGGAGCAACTGTGCTGAAGCTGCCAGCACTCAGGAGGAAAATAAAACAATCTGCAGAGTATATGACACAACATGTTGGTCTGAAAGGTCCAGGAGATTTCAGACATATGAGACACAACAGCTTTTCAAAATAATTTGCTTTGTGCTCTGCTCTTGCTAAAGCAGGTTTGCTCTAGCTATTGTTTGAATGAGTCCTGTTAGCTACTCCCACACCAGTCAGGAATCTCAATGTAGTAGAGGCATTGTTATTTGTTCTCTTCACTTAACACATGATCTCCTTTACATTGTCTGAGAAACGTAGAGTGAACAAAGCCCATAAACTAGATACCTTCTGCCTTTTATAAGGGTGTGATAGATTCATGGAATTGAAACCATTTTGTCCAGTCAAAAAGTACAGGTTTCACAGAAGTGATCCCGTTTATTAGAAAGAAAATACTTCTTACTGCAATGAGTGAGAAATGTTTTGAAATCTGTTTCTTTCTTAGGTAGCAGATGCTGTTACAATTACTTATTTTCTGGAATTGGTATATTAATTGGTTTTTTCAAACTGCTTCTCAGCAAGCTTGATGAGCTGGAAAGTGCTAAAGGCTTCAGAGTGGAACTTCAGCAAAAGTGATAGAAAAGTCAGGAAAACTGCAGAGCTTCCTAAAAGTATGAGCAATAATACCTCAAGAAAAAAAATCCCCTTCCATCTTCTTATACTAGTACACAATTCCTCAAACTTCCCCAGGCATTTACCCGTCAAGTTCAATCTCAAAAGGCTTGTTCATTCATTCGCCATACTGTCTATGACCCATGTGTCTTTTCCAGAGTTTCCCAGTGCCAGAACTGCCTCTCCAAGATTTTTAGTTTTTTTGTGAAGACAGGCAGCTCTCTGAAGATGCAAATAAACACACTGATGCAGAGAGCTTCTGTGATTGCAGAGGCTGCTAATCTTAGAAGGAGCTGTCTAGTCCCCATCACGCACTGCCAGGGCTCCAGCGTCTGTCCATGCTTTAGCCCCAAAATTCCAGCATGCTGACCTGGCGCTGACTCCTCGCTGTGAAAACACAAAGGGTTTCATTCTTCTGCCGTGGACAAGTTATGCACATGAAAACCCTGTTGACTGAAAGGAGAAGAGACCCCTTTAGCCTTAGCTTGACAAGGCTTCTTTGAATGCTCACAGCTTTTTTCAGTGAACTGTGTTGAGAATGGAGAATACTTTGTCCCTTCCCCCTCCTTTGCTCATTCCCCCTTGCAGAAATCTGTAGCAGCATACCTAGCACCTCTCATCTGTATAAGACTCTTGAAACACATCTTCATTATTTTCAGTCAGATTCCTCTCTCCATAATTTAGTTAGGGAGACTTTTTTTTTATTTTAATGCAATTGGCATTCACTTTTTGATGGTTCTACCCACCTATCCCATTCAAGTCCCTTGTTTGACAGTGGCTTTGATGAAGCATATAGATTAGGTGCTCTAGGATCCTCTGTTTGACGTTAATAGATACACCAGATAACTGAGAGACAACATGGGTAGAATCAGAATCAGTCAAATTCTGAGTCAGAATCGATAAAAATAAAAGATGAAATTCCAGGCTAGCAATTCAGTGCAATACAATGCGACCTTGCAGTTGCCAACAAGTCAAGTGACATCCATCTCAGACATAACTGGCATGCTAATCATTCAGATAATTACTAATTTTGAACAGTACACTATTGCCTTCTATAACCTTTAGATGCTCTATCATTTAGATATTATACCAATAACATTACAGAAAAAAAGTCAACCAACTAAACAAAGAAAAAAACAACCTGATGTCTTACTCTTCTCTCCAGCTCTTTCTTTCTTCAAATAAAGACATAGGTTCTGAAAACAAATGAAATTGGGCTGATTTAAGATGGAAAGACAACAACTGCAGAATTGAATTCTTGCACTGGGTTTTCCTGAGTTTCTGATTCTGACCACTTTGAAAGCAGATGTTTTATCTGAAGGGCAGAAACAGCCATGTAATAGTTTTTAAAAAGGGGTTTGATCTAGAGCTCTCTGAAGCAGAAATAAATCCCCCTGCTTTCTTCAGTGACTTTGGATCTGAGTTCCAAGGAAATGTTAACTGTAATTTATTTTTTTTTTAATGGCAGATAGTAACTATGTCATTTTTAATAATATTTGGGCAACTAATTTGGATGACATGGGGTAACGGATTGCTTCTTAGTCAAACAGTAATTTATTCACAAGAATAAAGTAGTAATCAGTTGTTAATTCTTTGAATGACTCAGAAACAGTAGGATGGGAGCATAAGTATTTTTTTAATTGTGAGAGCAACTTAGGTTGAATATCTTGTTTGTTTAGGGATTTTTGTAATATTGTGTAAAAAAAAAAACCAAACTTGTATAATGTAATCATTTAGTGTTTATTTTATTATGTGTACCTTCTACTCAGAGGGTTGGCATTATTGTTCCTAACAGTGATGGATACAAGCAGATCATGCCCTATGACCTCTACCATCCCCTTCCTCGGTATGTAAAACATTTAACCAGATGCTATAGGATTAGCAAGTACATTTACTTCTTTTCTTCTCTTCTCTGCAGTTCTGCTTTGCTATCAAACTGAGTTAACAGATGCTGCTTTTCTCATGCTCTGAATTTCTGCAGATTAACCTGGAGATGCTCAATTGCTAATCTGTTATTATAAACTCTGTTGTTATAAACTCCATTGATGCAGAACTGAAACAGTATTCTAGGTGAAGCAGCAATACAGATTTATTAAGTGTGTAACCCTTTTCTGTCTCTCTTTCGCCACCCTTCGTCCCCACCTCCCCTCTTCTCTCGCACCTTTTCTTTTTCCTTCCCTTCAGTCATCTCTGAACAGAACTATATGTCCCATTGTAATGAGTCCCTCTCTGTCCAGTGGTGCTGCTTCTTGCCTGCTTATAAACAGTGAGATTTTGGGTTTAAACAGTACTAGTGTTATGCTCTGATCCTGCAAACTCGTGCTAATGCCTTCCCCAGGGGCATTAATCCTTTGGCTTTTCTAAGAAATCTGAGATCAGGATCAGAAATAGGATTAAGGCTTGATTTTTGTTATTTATTTACTCTCAATTAAAAGGTCTTTAATTCAAGACTTGAGATTCTCATGAAAATAATCACTTGAGTAATTATTCTTAAAGCAGAAAATAAACTGGTGCTGATAAAAATGTTTAGCAGCTGAAGGATAATATCCTTTTTGTTTTGAAATACTGCCTATACATGCAATACTATTGTGCTGTGTTTCCTTCTTCATTAATTTATTGTGTCATGGTGTTTGAAATCACAGAAAAAAAACTCTCTAGGCAACTTGTTAGCCTCATTCTGGTGAGGAAACAATCTTCATCAAACCACGGTGAAGTTTAATGCAGAGAACTTTCAGCAGCAGTGTCCAAGCACAGTGCATTCATGTTCAACAGTCCCCAGCCAAACCATGCACCCAACCTAAACTGTGAGTGAGAAGACAAGGACAGTGGCTAACTTGACAAGCATTGTGGTTGCCATTCATGTTGACACCCTCTATCAATCATTTGTGTCATTTGGCTTTTGTCTTCCTAGCTGAGTGCTTATGGTTATGTAAACACGGTCATTATCACCAAATATTTGTGAGATACACTTATAAAATATATCCCTACATCTAATTCCTTTTTTACTGGAAAATATTTTTCTCTGTTCTTTATTAAGGGAAAAAAAAAAACCAACACTCCAGATACTTACCTCCCAACCTAACAAAACAAGCCCCGGTTAGTAAAGAACACAGAAGTTAGAGAGTATGAATACAGGGCTTAACACTTTAGCTTTAAATAAAACAGATTTTATTTCAATTGTTTACAAAAGGTACATATATCGACAGAAAATGGCGAACAATTTTATATCAGAGGATGATTCAGCAGTACTTAACAGTGGAGCAACTGTATTTAAGGAAAATGCATCCTGAGATCCTGAGCTGGCAGCTACTCAGAGGGTTTTTTTACTGCTGAAGAAAATCCAAAACAAAGGATCAAAACGCCCTGAGGCATTCAGTAACACTGCAAGAAAAAAACAAACAAAAAAAATACAAAAAAACAAAACAAAACAAAACAAAACAAAAAAAAAAAACCAAAAAAAAAAAAACCAACTCCCTGAAAATGATCAAAAGGCTGAGTCTGTTTCTCAAGATGTTCTGGATTATGGACTCACCCTGTAATAGTCGTTTTTACATCCACTCTCCCAGCCACACTATTCCCCCTGAACCCCTGCCATCGATTGCTCAGACTGCAACTGCTGGCTGGGACATCTCCTTACATTTTTCCCTCTGTTGTTTCACTTCCCCTTTTTTTCCTCTCTCCCACTCCCAAGTGTGTTCTGACAAACCCATGAACAGGGATCAGGTCTTCCTCACTCCCCCCAAGAGGGAAGATGCAGTCACATGTCTCTTCTCCAAACCTCAGGGGCAGCATAAACTGAGCAGACCATGAGGTTGGCATGAGGCAGGGCCAAGTCAGGGGGATAAAAAATGTCTTTCCTCTGAACCTGCAGAGTTTAGGCAAAAAATAAATAAAACACAACCAACCAACCAATCAATCAAACAAACAAAACCCACCAAAAAAAAGAAAAAAAAAAAAAAAGTCAAGCCAGATAAGCCTTGGTTGCATTACCTGTCTGAGACTGGCACCTAATACCAGGGAAAAGCAACAAACATGGAGAAGTGGACAACAAATTTGGGAAGGCATCTTTGCAAGATCCTCCTGCTGCAAACCCTCAGCCTTGATTGTATTCATGAAGAGAGAAAGATACAGTCTAGTGTAAGTGGTGCTTGCTTTTAATTCACCATCAATTCCTTTCACAAATTCTCGACCATTGTTTCACCCTTTGTATCTCAAAAGGAGCTGTGAAAGCTGCTTTAAGAGCAACTGAGAAACTTCACCTTCCTTTCTTACACTCATACAAAACCTGAGGACCAAACTGCTTGCCTAGATTTAAGCTGCTTAGTATTGCTAAGATTGCTTAAGGCATCTGCAAACTTACCCCAAAGACTCCAGGGAATTCCCTGGTTCCATCCTATATTGTGCCTGAGAAAAGCTGGCTCAGGCTGGTTGCTGCAGTTTCTGCTGTTCATGAGTTCCAATTTGAGGCCTTTTCATTTAGATTTGTGGTAGCAAGAAAACTTAGCTGTATGACAAAAAGCTTGCCCAGCAGAGCCGCATTGCTAAAGTATTGCTAAAATTACCCGTTCATGACATATGTGGCTTACGCTGAACATATTATGGTGATGGCTATGGCATGATGTAAACAGTTTCACCACTTCTTAGTGATGTCATAAGATTAATCAGTGGTTTCCCTATTCATAAAGAGCTATTAACATAAGCCATTTCACGTTGGGTTTTATGGCACTTTCAGGCAATAGCCAAGTATGGGTAGCATTTACATGTACTGGAGCTGATGAGAAAAAAGCCGATATGATGAAAAATCAGGGAGAAAGACAAGCATTTCTCACACTGCTTACCAATCTTGGTAATCTTGTGATTGTTACTTAATAAGAATAATTCCTTTGTGTTAGGGAATTGGGAGGAAAAAAACCTCACCTTTCATTTTTTTTGCTTTCTTGCCTGAAAGAGGAAACAAGTGCTGCTTTTTGGAAAAAAAAAAAGTATATTAATTTTTAAGTCAAAAAAATGAAAACTTCTGAACAAACCCATTGTTTCAAACACTATTTCTAATGGCTGTATAAAAAAGACATTTGCCTTTTGGAAAAAAAAAAAAAAAGGGATTTTGTGAAATATTCCCAGGTAGATAAACATGCACAATTTTATACCATCAGACATGCACAGGATTACACAGGAATGTCCACACTGGATTATGACAACGGCTCCAGATCCTCTTTGTGACAATGACGTGAATATATGAGAGAAAATACCAGACTATTTTATGTGGACAGATATATATATGTATAAAGCAGTACATACTTTTTTATGCATGCATCACTGTAAAAGGACTGTTCTCATAAGTTTGCATATTTAACTTCCAGAATATATACATTGTTCTGTGGATTTGTCATCACACTCAATACCATCTGCAGAGGAAAGCTGTTTTCTCAGTCCCTCTCACTGCCTCAAACGTAAGGAAAAAAAGCCCAAATGGTTTATCCATCAGAGGCCATGTAGCTTATCAGTATAGTCACGTCTTCTTTCCGATAGTTTTCTCACATCTTCTATTTTATTTTTTTTTACCTCAACTCTATTGTTTCCCTGGAAAGAAAACTGCTGTTTCCTTGTATGTGCTTGCAAAAAAGAACATCAGCTTCAGAGCAGACTGGGCTTCCAGTGATTGGTGGCAAAGATTCCTCAGAACATGACAGATTGTGAAAATACAATAATCCCAGCAATCAAATAAAAGGAATTAAGTTTAAAGTATTTAGAGTTTTTGTGGTGGTACTTGTTACCCGGTCAGTGGGAGAGAGGAGTCACATATTGCTAATCTGTGATTTAGAGACAGCAGCCAGGAGAGTACTTGGTTGTTATGGTGATTTAAGAAAATAGATATGATTAATTTTTACTGACATTAAGCAAAAGACAGATAGCAGTTTATGCATTTAGGGAGTGCATGTAAGGGTAGGGGCAGCAGGGGTTCCTTTTCCTGAGGCCTCTCTGTTTTGTTTGTTTTGTTTTTGTTTTTTTCCCAGATGGGAAAGTACACCCTGGACTGCCTGTTCCTCATCATGTGGAGGGGGCATTCAAAGCCGCAGCATCTCATGTGTGGAAGAAGACATTCAGGGGCATATCAGCCCTGTGGAAGAATGGAAATGCATGTATACTCTAAAGATGCCTGTTGTCCAGCCTTGCAATATATTTGACTGCCCAAAATGGCTTGCTCAGGAATGGTCTCCGGTAATCAGCTTAACTTTGTTGGGTTTTTATTTACCACACCAGGGATATATCTTAAATTATAGTTTAATGAGCTTGTGGGAGTAGGAATATTCACTACTTTCTTTCCTCTGTTTTAAGTTATGCTATTTGTCTAACCACAAAGAAAATACTCAGGAGTAATTTATTAATAAGCATAACACGATTAAGGAGAATGATGGAAAAATAAACCAGATCTGTAATGTTAATAAGTGAACTTCTGCTAATAATAATCTGTGAACAAAAAAGAAATGCACAAACCAAAACCAGGAAGGATGTAGTTGTGTATCTTTATTACAACTTTCAGCCGTAAATCGGATATTGCTGAGAAATTGCCAGATATACATAAAGCCATGAATTACCCTGCTCTTTGTTGCTTGTAGTTTTCTGTTTCTGATTCACCTTTCCTTCTGTACAAAACTAGCTGTCTTTGAAATGCCTTTCTACAAAAGTAGAAAAGTACTTTTATTTCTACATAAAGACCTAATCTTGAGTGCAGTTTCTCACCACCCTAGTTTTGTCTGAGGAAAGAAAGCTTAAATAATTTCCCATTCTGTTTGTGCCATGTAGCTGAGTGCCACCCTTGTTAACCCGTAAACCCCAGTACTTTGTCCAAGCAAAGCAGAGTGGCTCCAGATGAAACTGACAGGGCGTTGCTGAGCATACCCAATATGGCATAGATGGCCACGAGCCAAGCAGCCAACACTGAGAGAGTGGCACTGCAAGAGACATACAACAACAAAATGTCCAAACAAAGTAAACGCGCAGAGCAAAAAGGCAAAAAAATCTGTCAATTTTATACATTACCCATAACTACCAATTACTATAAATAACTTCTGTTCAGGGTTGGGTGTTTCTGCATCATGGTTTGCTCTTTGATATACACACACTTCTAGTTCCTATTCCCCTTTTATCACTCCTGTGATCTATCACATGCACTTTGTGTTTTTGTCTTTTCTTTTCCCCAGTGCACTGTGACCTGTGGACAGGGACTCAGATACCGCGTGGTTCTTTGCATCGATCACAGGGGGATGCATACAGGAGGCTGTAGTCCTAAAACAAAGCCACACATAAAAGAAGAATGCCTTGTACCCATTCCTTGCTACAAACCCAAAGGTAATGAGCCAGAATGATTCTCATAAATTTTTCAGAGCTCACCGGTGTTGAGCAGTTGTTTGTTGCTGGTAGCAGTGTTTCCACCTACACAGATTTGTGAATTTGTATCTTTAAGGCCTGCCATTCCTATCCCTCCTAGCAAGCTGGAGTGAATGCTGTCCCCTTCCTCTTTCTTAGAAGCTCTTGGGTGTTCTCTCTTAATTTGGCGTAGCAGATCAAGCAATATAAATGTAAATTTGACCACAGTGAAACCAGGTTTGACCTCACTGATTGTGTCTGAGCTAAATTTGACCTTTATTTTAAAAGACATTAAATATATGAATAACACTTACGGTAGATGAATGTAGCTATAATTTTAAAGTGCCTGTTCATAACTTGGAGTTTGAAATAGGTCAGAAGCAAGCATTGCATATCCCAGCATGAAGTTATTCTTAGTTGCAAGGCTGCAAAATTTGGAAGACTGTTAGACTTGAAACATCTTATAGCAAGGAGTACTCCTACACAATTTGTGAGCAATTTCCTGACTTGAGCCTCAGACAGAAATACTGGGTTAAATTGTGTTGAGAGAAGTAAAAAATATTTCTGCAGCTGTTTGGAGGTTCCTGGGGGGTGGGAATGCTAGAAAATATCCTGAGGACTGGATTGGGGCAGTAGCCAAGTGCAGCAGGCACATGTATTAGACTATTTCCACAGGCATATCAATGTGCATGTGTTCATGCATGTGTACAGGTCTATCAATACAACTTCCACATCTTTATGCTGACTAATTTATGGAAACTTCTGGGCTACAGCAATAGAGGTGATTTTAATAACATAGAATTACAGAATTGTTTTGATTGCAGAAGACCTTTAGGATCATCGAGTCCAACCACTAACCTACCACTACCAACCCCACCATTAAAACCACCTCCCTCAGTACCTTACCTACATGTCTTTTAAATACTTCCAGTTTTCATAAACTGGAGACTTAAACCTCACCATAAAAGTTCAATTTCTTCAAAAAAAGTAATTGCTATCCTGCTATGTACTAACAGCACTTACTATGAAGCCCTGTGAAATAAGTGACCCGTGACCTCATGCTGACCCAAGATGGAACGGTGAAATTTTGTATTTTAATTTCTGTACTTAGTGGCCTATGTTGGACACACTTGCCAAGCTTCAAGATGCCAGCTTATCCAGATCATGAGAATTCTCTGTGTCTGCCAGCCACTGAAGTGACAAAACCTAAACACAGGGCCTCTGGGGAGCAGTGAAGATGTTTCAACTGTATTTTTGCTGGCTAACGTGAACTCACCCTGTCCACCTTCCAAGATGAAGAAAAAAGTCCCTGTGACTGTGTTAGCATGACTCTGAGACTCAAACAGGGATTCAGGGGTTTGAACTCCACTAGTCAGCTGCTTTTATGGGACTTTAACTGTTTATGGTACTCACAGAACAGGTAAAGCAAGATCCTGTCTGCCTGCAGGATACAGTGTAACCAAAATGCAGTAAGACAACAAAAATCAGATGTTGCAAAGCACTCACAACTGACTTCTGCCTAGGGAACCTGGGAAGGGTGAAAGACCAGCCAGCAAGGCTGTGTTTGCCTGCAGCTGTTAAGAAGTCTCCTCCACAATGGGATTTGCTTTGGAACAAAGTAAATTGCTTCCCAGAAGTCCACCCTTGCATCTTTACCTTGGATAAACTCTTGTGCTGCCTTTTGCAGTACATACATGATTAATTTTTCATTGTAAGGAGTTACTTCTTTCTTCCATTTTTTCCAGTGTTATGCAAAGTCCTACTCAAAGCGTACTCTGTTGCTTGGGTTTAATTTTACTCCTCAGTTCTGCAATGCTCTCACAGTTCTCCCTTCATATGGTGATGGAAGAGTCCTGTACCTGAAGGCTGAATGGTGCTTTTTAGGAGAGGGTTGGACCAAATGATATCCAGAGGTCTCTTCTAATCTAAATTATTCTATTTATGTGTTAGATGTTTGTCCTTTTTATTTCACAACTCTAGAACCAGAAATTTATAGCAGGAGGGGTAGCAAAGTACCTCTCCTCTATTAAACGTTTTTAATCTTAGTCTGCTTTTTCCTTTGGTGGATTAGTTTAAAGCAGAAAACCAATATTGCTAGATGACTAAAGCACCAATGTAAAAAATTCCTTCTGAGGAATTCCATCTTTGAGTATACTCTGCTAAACAACAATAGAAAGCAAATAGTTCATGCAATATATTTCATTATACTTTGTTCAAGCACTGATGCACTTTCTCTTACACCAATAATGGGAAAAACACCTGGATATCCCTGGATTAAGTAATGATTTTCAGTTTTAACAGAGAGGGTATATTAATCTAATACAGCTTGTTGTATAATATGGGATTTAAGTGTTTTTACTGAAACTGCTTTATAAGAGGAGAGATTTCACTTTAATCTCCAAAGGCAAAAATTCTGCCTTCACTTATGTTACGAGTGCTTTTTTGTTTGTTTTTGTTTTTATTTTGGGGCAAAGCACACTGTAAAACATCAACTTTCTAATCCTCTAATAAATTTTAGATTATAGTTAAGTAGAGCTCTAAACAAAGAGTTATTAAAAAGCCACATACCAGGCAACCGTACATAAAAGTTTTGCTTTTTAAGTGCTTGTATCCTAGCAAAAAAAAGCACAAAAGATTGATCTGGCTTTCCAAAATCCATCAAACAAGCTGCAGAACATATAAATAGAATTATCTCCTACATATTTTGGATAACAAATGGGGTAAAATATAGATCAAACTAAGCTGTGCTGGCAAATAGTCTTCTTTAAATTACATTAATAAGTTAGAGTAAGAGCTTGGCAAGCTATTTATAAAAGAGAGAAGAATAGGAACTATATTACCATCCCTTTTTTCCTCAGCTGATAACTTTACCCAAGGAAATTTGCTTGGTTAAAGTTGCAATAGCTGTGAAACCAAGCTGTAAGTTGTTTTTCCTCTATAAGACAACTAACAGATGGGAAATTTCATGTGCATATGTGAAAGGTTTGTTGTTGTGCACAACAATCAAAGAAAACTCATGACTGTTCTGAATGACATTAATCTGCTCCCATTGGCAAGTACAAATCCATGAACTACATAAACCTGAAATGCTTTAGGTGATTTGTGAGTGGCAAATAGGTCTGGCCTTGGTTCTCCTCAGCGGTCCGAGTTTTTCTCCCTTTTCTTTGTGTTTTTTCCCCTGATCGCAGCCCAAAACATTTTGTTGAAATGTAGAGCTCTTTCTTGAATTATAGTGCCAAATTTGCTCTTGCTTTATACCCGTGTAGAGCTAAAACAGCTCCACCGCCTTCAACTCAAATACTCCACTTTGACACTGCAAGAAAGTGGAGTTGGCTCATGAAGCAGCATGGCCCTGCATTCCCCAGAGCACAGCAGAACACATCCTGGAAGGGAAGAAAAGCAGGTTTACTGTTTTCCATCAGAAATGACAGAAAAAGTATCAAGTTCATATTTTTAAATCCACATAGTTGATGAACTGATAAAGTTGAAAAGTATATCTGGGCCATTTTATTACAGTTCCTCTGTTTTTATGTGATATCAAAAACAAGCCTAATGTGTCTTCTGAAGTTCTAAAATTTAAGAATAAACACGTGGGTTTTATGCATTTTGCCTTTGCAGTGTCAGTGGAGGCCTGTTACACTTACACAACTCCCTCCAAAAAATGCATTCCAGTGTGCCTACTTTTACAGCCCAGTTGTATAGTCTGAAAAGTGACTTAATTTGCCTTTCTGGCTGTAGAATGCTATAGACCTTCCAGCTTCAACAGTGTACTATTTAGACATTTAACCTTGCAAGCAGTATAGTCCAGGTAAAAAAGAAGTTTCTTTCTGTCTCTCCTGCTCTCCTTTTTCTCTCTTTCTTCTTTGTACTCATATTCCATGTGGATACAGACACACGTGCATGACAGGCATGCTCAGCAAGAGAGGATGGGAGCCTGGCAGATGTGTAGCAGCATTACTGCATGCTTCCTATTTTCATATGCTTCTGTTTGTTCTGTAGAGAAACTTCCCGTGGAAGCAAAGCTGCCATGGTATAAGCAGGCTCAAGAGCTGGAGGAAGGAGCAGTGGTGTCTGAAGAACCATCGTAAGTCTTAAAAATTTGCTTACAACAGTTTCTCATGGTGTGGGGATCTGAGGTTTGCACTGACCTAATGCAGTCTCTTGGAGTTGTGTTTGGCCTCATTAGGAGTGTAAAGGCTAAACCCAACCCTGTGGCAATAAATGATCTTAAGGATGTGTCATGCTTAGGTATGAATAAAGAGAATTCAAGAGGGCAAATGCAGGTTTAGTTTGAGCTAATATATAAATGTTTTATTTAAGGTTATTTACAAGAATATTATAGTAAGAATCTATCTACCTATGTAGTTATATGTGCCCCACCAGCACTGTATCTCTACAGCTCAGCACCTATATTTAATCTCACAATAATCCTGTGAAGTGAGAGGTAAAATATAAGGCAGTCAGTGATGATTCCCTCTCACGTTTCTCCCCAG